>NC_056727.1:504930937-505025937 GCF_019279795.1 Protopterus annectens
CCAGGATAACAGAAACTACATTTACATTCTTCACCTCTGGGCAGAAACCAGAGCAATAAAGGACATTTATGCATGCAAATTCTGGCCATTAACTCTGGCCTTCAAACAATAGCAAGAATTCCTTCATCTAGACTGATCGGAGTCATCTTTACATCAAAGGGTCACAACATACTTTACTTGGTTAGTAGAGTGCACTGTTGTTACATTTTTTTCAGTTCCACATGTGACACTATTTTTACCATTTAAGACAACAAGCTTGTGGTTTACATTAATATTTACAGATGACACAATTATCTCCAAAATTCTATTTGGCTAGGCTGGCACCTTTCACCCATCTTCACCCAATCTTCACTCAAGGCATCAGGGGCATTCTACCAGCTTCTGGAAAGTGACTCAGTAAAAGGCAAAAAAAAAAAAAAAACTCTTATCAGGATGCAAAGCAAAGACAGAAAGATATAGGAGATAGTCAACAAACACCCTTCATAATGGATGCCAGCAAAAACCTACTCACCAGTCCATAGAACCTCAAAGGCAGACAAAAACCCCACGTAAGCTGCAGTGCCCCAGGCACAGTCTACAGTGAAAGAAAAGGAGTCCACTCCAGAAAAAGTAAGAAAAGCACTAAGGAAAATAAAGTCTGGGAAAGCAGTAGGCTCAGATGAGATTAGGCAGATATGATCAAAGAGTTGGGGAGAAATGCCTCCAAGGGGTAGTCATAACAATATGGAGTGAAATACATATCCTAGATGACTGGAAAATAAGCATTTTTATTGTCAATGTAGAAGAGCAAGGGGGACATTCACAACTATGGGCAGTATAGAGTTATCACACTCCTGCCACACTGCATGAAAGTTATAGAGAGGGTGACGAATAGAATACACAGAGCAGTAGACGGGCTGCAGCCAACTGACACAGAGTATCAAGGGTAGAGTGTGACAGAATAATGCCAAAAAAGTTGAAAATTAAGGTGTGTAAAACAGTGGCACAACCAATACTAATGTATGATGCACAAACCTGGGCAGTGAAAGCAGTGCAGCTGAGGAAACTAGAGATTATGGAGATGGGAGTTGCTTAAGATGGGTGGTTAGATGCACACTGTGGTACAGTTGACATAACACCCTGATTCCATGTAGAAAATAGGTAAAAGGGAGTTGATAATGGTCTGTGTATCAGCAATCCAAGAAACTAGGTACACATTAGGGGGCTCAAGTTACAGGCACCTACTCAGGAAAGAAATGTATGCTATTTATGCAGTATCTGAAGAATTGCGTCCAACTCATGACACTGCACAGGAAAAGACATCAGGCTAGGAGGAACAGTACATAAAAAGGTCAACAAGAAGATTACATGACTCAAGAGAATGACTTCTGAGGAAAGACTGAACATATTAGAGTCGTTTTCATTGGAAACTAGGAAAAAGACAGTAGAATCTTAATACACAATTTCATAACTAGGGCTTGTGATGGGAGGATGGAATGGAGAGGGTATAACCTATTGCTGGAAAATGACATTTTAATATGGGTAAACAGAAACCCAAACAGTTGCTATGAATTCTCCATGCTATTGTTGATAGCAAATACTCTTGGAATGAGATGGAAAGATAGAAGCTACAACTGTTAGTGCAGCTGTAGGATGACAGCTGCTCGACCAGGCAGATTAGAGAGACAAAGTTGTCTTCTACAGTAAGGTATATATGCAATTACCCATCAGCTCCACCTTAAAACGTAATCAGTTGTGCTGAATGAATAAAAAAAACCAGCACTTACTATTATTTTTAAATTATTAAATTATATTTCCCTGCAGTTATGCAAGCATGTTCAGACAAAATGCTGTATAACAATCACTACCTTACAGAATTATCAGGACTACATTCCAGCAGTACATGTATTTGTGCATGCGCTGGTGCTGGCACATATTCTATGCGTGTGTGTGTGTGTGTATATATATATATATATATATATATATATATATATATATATATATATATATATATATATATTTGTTTTCAGAAACAGAACAGTGATCTACATTGACCTTTTTCAGATTCAGACCAAGAGCAGTGTGTGGTTAAGTGATTTGCTCATAGTCACACAGTTAGTAAATTGCTTAATCTGGAAACTCGAGCCAATGAGAGGACAAACAGTAACATTACTAGAAAAGGTAAGATAGTTCTTTTTATAGTAATGTGAGAGCATATCCATAATTAGCTTTATTTGGTCTCAAGGTCGAAGAACCAGGTCAGCTGTGGGTAAGTCATCCTTCACTCACAACTCAAATGTGATATTTCCTTTCATTTGTAACATATTCAATGTTTATTATTTATTTATAGGTTCATAGGTTGATACTAGGCTATCTGCCCTAGGGCATTTACAAGCCTAGCCAGAGTGTGTTTGGCTTTTGCCACCCTTCTTAGATTAGTTGACTGTGCTTCTGTATAGTAGGTCACAGAAGATAGCCCATTTAAGGTTAGTTTACCGTGCCTCTGTCTAGCAGTGACACAGAAGAGATCCCAGGGGTAAATTTACGATCTCCCATCCAAACATCAAGATTCTTCTTGAAGAAGGTCATTGAGGGGCTCTGTCTGACATGGATTGGGATTTTGTTCCAGAGTGAGGGGAGCCTCTGGGATATGAATCTGTCCATCCAGCATGTTCTGTTTATTTCTGTGCTAAGGTTTAAGTCACTGGAGTGTGTAGTTCTGACGGATTTGGATTTCTTGAGCTGGAGCATGTCCATTAATTCTGGGTTGGACATGACTTTATACGTCAGGCACAGATCACCTCTGAGTAGGCGGTAAGCAACTGAGTAGAGCTGGAGTTTCTTTAGCCTAACTGCGTAGGGCATCTGTTTGAGTCCCTTGATACTCTTGGTGAGGTACTTTTGGGGTCTTTCTAGTTGTAGCAGGTGTCGAGTAAGGTACATCCCAAATGGGGCATTGTATTCAATTATGGGCCTGATGAGTGATGAGTAGAGGAGCACAATGACCTCTCTTGATCTAGATGTGAACCCCTTTGTGATAAGGTGGGCTATATAGAATGTCTTTCTAACCACTTTGGCAATGTGATTGTCAAAGGAGAGATTGCAATCTACTTGGGTCCCCAAATCCCTAATTACTTCTTCTGTACTTACTGGATTACCACCTATGTAATAATTTGTGGGCACTTTGTTTTTCCCAAAGGGGATGACTATGCACTTTTTGGCAGTTAGCTTTAGGCCATGGCTCTGGCACCAGTTATCCGTCTCTGTGAGACCTTTTTGGAGGATGTTTGTGTCAGCCGGCGTGTCGATTTTGGCCCCCAGTTTGCAGTCATCATAGACCTCCTGTGTTAGCCTGTACCTCAGAGAAATATATATAGAACAAGAGAGGTCCCAGGACTGAGCCTAGTGGGATGCCACTTGTAACTGGTTTAGAGTCTGACATGGCACCTGCAATTCTGAACATGTGGGTTCTATCCCTAAGCCAGTTTGCAACCCATCTTGTGACATAGGGTTTGATATTTAAGCTGGTGAGCTTATTTATGATGCCCAAGTGGGGTATTGTGTCGAAGGTTTTTGCAAGGTCAAGGTAGGCTGTGTGGACTACCTTCCCTTCGTCTATGGCCTTGGTGACTGTTTCAAAGAAATTGACCAGGTTCAAGAGGCAAGATCTGCCCTTAACAAAGCTGAATTGGGTAGGATCCAGTGTTTAGAGGTTTCCAATGTCTTTGTTTATGAGTTCCATGATGATACGCTCCATAGCTTTGTAGACCAGGCTAGTTAGACTTATAGGGCGATAGTTTCTGGGGTCTGTTGTGGCACCACTTTTATGGAATGGGACCACTGTTGCTGTATGCCATTCTTTGGGTACATATCCTGTTGTAAGGCTGAGACTGAACAGTGATTTTAAGTGAGGGTTCAGTTCTTCTTGGAGCTCGTGTAAAACGCAGCCCGGGACACCATCCGGTCCCATTGATGCTGTGTTTTTTGCTTTGGTGAGGGCAGCTCTCACCTGTGCATCTGTGATGTCAGGGAGGCTACACTCTGTTGGGATAGTCATTTGCTCATTTGGGGGAGAAGTTTGCACTGAACCTGTCTGCCAGGATGTTGGCAATGTCTGTGGGTTCAGTGTATTTTTTGTCATTTTGCACTAACTCAGAGCATATCTGGGAGTTTCCACCCAGGTTTCTGACATAACTAAAGAAAGCTTTGTGATTATCTTTAGCGTCTTGTGCAATTTTTCTTTCGAAGCTAGCCTTAGATGATTTTATGAGGGATTGTAGTTTCTTGCTAGTACTGATCAGAGTTGCCTTCCCTTTCAGGGATTTTGCTCTATCATGTAGTAGCTTCCTCCTTCTGTTGTACAGCTTATTTATGGCTGGGGTCCACCAGACAGGTCTCCTGCCTTTGGAGGAGTATGTCTTGGTTTTATTTGGGATAGCACAATTCATGCATTCCTGTAGGTATCCATAGAATGCGTTTGTAAAGGATTCTGCGGTTTGGGCCATATTTTCCACTGGCCCTGGGGCTTTGAAGGATTTCACCTCGGTTTTGAGAAGTGGGAAGTTTGCTTTTGAGAAGTTTTTGACCGTGGTTTCCTTTGCTGGGGGTGGGGACGGGATATGGATGTCCATAGTGATTAATTTATGGTAAGATCTTACCAATGAGGGGTATACCTCTGGTATGGAACATAGAGTCCCCATGTTGGTGATGATCAGGTCCAATATGTTTTCCCCTCTTGTGGGAGTGGTGACCAGTTGTTCCATAGCATTTGAGTTTATAAATTCTAGGAAACGTTGGGCTATGGTGCTGGGGCTTGAGTAGTGCTCCCATTCTATGTTTGGGTAGTTAAAGTCACCCAATATAATGGTGTTTGGAGAGACCTTCATATTCTCCAGTGTCTTCAGGAAAGCCGAGTGGGGTTCTTGAGTTTGGGAGGGTGGCAGTTTTGCCCACTGTTAGTTGCACATGGATGGTCTCAGATGCTTCGTGCAGTGCCACTAGCCTGGAAGTATGGGTATCTTTGATGAATATGAATAATCCCCCTCTTCTTGTGGTTCGGTCTGAGTTTTGGGGCCAAAAAGCATGGTATGAGTTATAGCCTGGTAGTGCTAGGGTGCTCTCGGGAGCCTTGAACCAGGTTTCTGTTACTGCACAGATATTGATATTCTCCATACTGAGGAGAGCCTCAAGTGCGTGCATCTTGAGGTTTAGACTTCTGGCGTTGAGCAGCATTACCCTTAGTTTCTTTTTCCTTGTGTTGTCTAAGGAGGTGGGTTTGCCTTTTGAGCCTTGCCTAGAAAAGGCACTAAGGGGGTGGAAAGAGCCTTGGCCAGTATTCGAAAACCCAGGGGTGACAGGTGCAAGCCGTCCCTAGCGAAGCAATGTGGCTTGTCAAGCATGTCATCCCAGGCTGACAGACACTGGATCCCCTTTGAGTGACACCAATACTTTAGCCAATTGTTGAAATTGATGATTTTGTCTTTATACCGTGGTATCATTCTTGGTGAGTGTAAGATGCTACTGAAGGTCAGGGTCATACCGTCCTGGGCCACATGATCAGAGAGCTCCTCTATGTCTCTTTTCATGTAATCCAGGGAGGTACATCTCAGGTCATTCACACCAACATGGACAATGATGGAGTCATATTTGTACTTGCTTTGGAGTGACCTGAGTGCTTGTGTTATGTGGCGGATCCTGGCACCCGACAGGCAGCTTACAGTGACCTTCTCCTTGTTCAGCCTGGTGGGAGGGACGTCAGTGTGTCTGACAATAGAGTCCCCTTTTACAAGTGTATTAGGTGTGTTGTTTAGCCTTACATTAAAGGCTGTGACTGTGTGGCACACTGACTTTGTGAACTATGTGATACCTGGGTATTGTTGTGGGGTAGCAGTTGCTTGGATGTCTGCTTTGGAGGTCTCTGTTGCTTGGGCAGATTTTTATTTAGAGCCTCCGAGTATGTTTTTTATGTATTTGGTTTGCTGTTGCGATAGGTTTATGTGAGACTGGATTTGTGGTGTGTGTGATTACCTTCTCCTCCAGACTGACTGTGCCAGTACTATGTTGAGAGAGCTCAGCCTCCAGTTTGGCTGTATAGTTGCATCTCTCACATATATTTAGCTTGTTCGGAAGAGGAGAGGGTGGTCTGTGTAAATAAGGCAGTTGTAACATTGCCTCAAGATTCCCATATTCACCAGCTGGACTGGAGAGTAAACCTGAAACTGAATTTTGGACATGCCAGAATAGTATAAGGAATTATTTTTTGACTTGATCAAAAAGGACCAATAAGGAGCCAAGTACTTAAATGGAGTATAAGAGGGTGTAGTGCTTTAGTTTATTAGTGCTTACTTATAAGACACTTATCCTAGCTACTGCTGGGTTTTAGAAGGAAAATAGAGTGCTTACTTTGAGATTTGGAACAGTTCTAAGGGAAAAAGTGAAAAGCAGACTTTGTGGAGCCGGGAATAGTTTAAACCTGATTAAGTGGCGCTGCTGATGCTGCGCTATGCGCAGAAACGCACAAAAGAGGGTTTTAAGAGAGGGGGGTCAAGGAGTTTGGAACTGACCCAAAATGGCCAATAAAACTACAGTTTCTAGGCAGTAACCACTCCCACAGGGGCAGGCAGGCTTGTTCAGTGTTTAGCACTGCCACTGATGAACACAGAGACTTCCCTTTAGCCCAAGCAAGCAATGGCCTCCAAGAAACTTACAAACGGTTCAGAACAGCAAATCTGTAACTGAACTTTTTTTTTAAATTTCAGAAAGTGGGAAAAAAGCAAGATTTTTTTTTGTTTTGTTTAAAGATAGCAGAGATACACAAGTAGCAACAAGTTAGAACAGTGCAATAAATGACCCCACACTTGAGTGCTAGGCCAGAGACAGGTAAAATGCAAGTTTCAAGAAAAAATCGATTTTAAAATAAGTGTAACACAGGAAATGCAGTAAACAGGCTCTAGATGTGTTCTAAATACAGTTCCAAATACAGATATCAAGTTTAGCAAGCTGGAAAATGCCAAAAAGTAGGCGGCAATGCAGAAATCTTAACAAATAATCTGAAGAAAAATACTTAAAATCTCAAAAGTGGCTCCTTTCTTCTCTCAGCGTTTTCTCCTCTTGGTAGGTGCTTCACCAACAGCCAACAAGTCTGAAAAGACGCCATAACCATGAGGCAATCGGGTTTTAAGAGAGGGGGATCAAGGAGTTATTTTAATTTGTTTACCGGGATGGTCCATCTGGGCCAGACATGCTCATTTTCAGTGGAGTCCCGGGAAGAAGAGCTCCACATATAATACATTTCACATGCAATACAGAATTTACATTAATATAGACATTTAGTACATGTTATTGGCAGCTTATACAATTGGTGAAAAAGACAGTACATAAGTAATCATTCTCATATCAAAGATATTACACAAACAATACAGATTATATACAAGAGCATTTCATATGAGTAGTTTTCAGCAAGCAAAATTTATATTTATTTTATTTATTACATTTCTTAACAGGGTTATGTCTGACTGTGCCAGAAGCCAATTTTCAGTGGAGACCAGGGGAGAAAAGCTCCACAAGCAGTAAGAAAGCTTACATTAATTATAATTAATATAATACACTTTTTTTCCTTCTTATGCACAGTTTGGTTCTTTAATCTTTTGAATTTTTGTTTCTGCAGCTGTGGTTTCACCAGCAAACTTTTTGTATTGTACAATGCCATGGTGGTGCAGTGGTAGCGTTGTTGCCTCACAGCAAGAGGTTCTCCCATTCGATTCTCGGCTGGAGTGCGGGGAGTGCCTTCTGTGTGGAGTCTGCATGTCCTCCCCGCGGTTGGGTAGCATTCGAAAAAGATGCGTAGACGGGTGTGCCTTTGTTGAAGGTTGGACGTCGAGGTGGCACCTCGGCGTTCGTGAAAATCTACTGCCAATCATTAGCGGACCTGAGTTCCGCTGTGGCGACCCCTAACCGGGAAAAGTCAAAAGACAAACAACAACAACATAATACAGTAGACAGTATAGAATACAAACAATAATACACATGTATACAGAGTCTGTAAGCTTAAACAGAAATACTAATTACAAAGACTATTGTTAGGTTAGAAATAGTAATTACAGTGTGCACAAAATAAAATTAAAGACAGTATGTGCATACATATATGTATATATATATATATATATATATATATATATATATATATATATAAACAGTGATGAAAGGCATGGAGTTATTAATTATGGACACTTCATGCAGTGTGTGCAAAGCAGATACAGGAATTAATTAGAGACTAGGTACTTAGACTTTTCACATGTTTAGGAGGTGTAATAGTGGAACGATAGGCTATATGAGTCCTGTTGCAGGAATCAGCAAAGTCGGTGGATATTGTTGCAGATATAAGTGGTGGTATGATATTAAAGTAGGCTGCAAGAGTACCTGAATGTCTTGCCTGGTTCAATGGTAGGCCTATAAGGGTTAGGAAGAGAAGGAAATAGACAGGAGAGATCAATGGTAGGACAATGAGGGTTAGTAGAAGAGGGAAGTGGACAGGAATGATAGGAGAGCGATTATTGTTGCTACTCAACATTTTTGCACTGGTCTTGTACTGCTCTTATGAACTTATTCAATAGTTTTCTTTTTTAAACAAGAAACATCTTCATTAAATTATCACTTATGACATAGACAATCATACATTTATATAAATGAAAACAAGCCATATTGACATATTTTTGGTTGCAAACAGTATATGTCACTCTTAATCTTCTGTACAGTTACTGTCAATCAAACACTACACAGTGCATTCTTCCTCCAAAACATTATTCTGCATATATTGTTCCCACAATTCCCATTTTTCTATGCAATTCGCTCCCACCCTTTTCTAAAGATCCCAATTCCAGTTCCTTCATCTATGTTATATTCATTACTCCTGCTATTATTGGATAATGGAAAAGTACCGACTTTGATTTCCATTTTCTAGTAATTGATTATTTGACAGCCACATGGTGGTGCAGCAGTTAGCGTTGCCACCTCACAGCAACAGGTTCTCCAGTTTGATTCTCGGCTGGGGTGCCTTCTGTGCAGAGTCTGCATGTCCTCCCTGTGGCCACGTGGGTTTCCTCCGGGTGCTCCGGTTTCCTCCCACATCCCAAAGACATGCTGTAGGTGGATTGGACACTCTAAATTGGCCATAGGCATGAGTGCGTGCGTGTGTGTGCCTTCTGTGGAAGGTTGGGCGCCAGGCTGGCAACTCGACACTGTAAAACTCCACTGTCAATCATTAGCGAACAGGTGATCCGCTGTGGCGACCCCTATCCGGGAAAAGCCGAAAGAAGATTACTTGACAGCCACCAGAATAAAACTTGGCAATGACTTACTATGTCTAGGCAATTTGGATTCTGTATCACAGTTTAAAAAATAATTTCCTTAGTTACATCTATCTGCTCACCCAGTATTTCTGACAAGAGTATAATCTGGAGGGAATATTTAAAGTTTGCCAACTCATTACACTCCCAAAATATAAGTTCCCAATTAAACCTTTCTTCCCCAGCACACCCTTATACAACAATTTTAGGGTTGCTACCTTTTCAAAGGACCAAAGTGATGCTTTGTTTACAGAAAACTCACATTTTTGCACGACAGTCCATGCCCACTACCAGTACAAAAGACTAACTCAAGTTTTCACAAAATAAAAGCTCATTCTTGTAGAATTTAAGTTAATTCTATTGTTTAATGAAAAAATGAAGGCAGTTCAGCTACAAAATGGATTCATTTGATGCAGCTATTCGAGGAAAATTAAGAAATATTTTTGTCATAAAATATCAAGATATTTGCAATTTATGTTTTCTCACAGGGCACTACTGGCCAAATAGGGACTGTTCTGTGTATAGATTGATTAAATAGCTTTGGTGAGGAGCTCTTTTCACCAGTTTTATAATGATTTCTACTCTACATTATCTGTGTTTTTATATCTATATATACTGTTTCGGTAAATATTCCGTTTGTCTATACAGGCAGTGGAAAACACTCGTCCTTGCGAATCAGTCTACTGCCCCGATAATAATAACGATAATGGTAACTGGCGTGCCCTTGAAATGACAACTTCAAGTCATAACACAAGCAGCTACTCAAATACATATATTTTTTTCGAAAAAGAAAAAAATAAACACTCAGCAAGCTATAAAACAGGCTTTGCGAAAATCTTTCTCCACAGACGTGCAACAACCGAAATTACATGTAGACGTTTTCCAGCAGCTCAGGAAAAAAAACTCAAACGCATCCTTTGGAAAAGGACGCTTGAGAGTGACGTTACAACTTGTCGCAGCGTCCTTAGCCTAGTTACCAGAGTGGCTGTGTTTTCGCTCCCTACTTCGTGTTTGAAATGGGGTGGAGATGTCAACTTATGTTTATATAAACTATTTCCAAAATGAGTTGTACTGCAGTGTTATTTTAGGACAACTTTTTCAACAAAGTTTGAGTGTGTAACGCACATTTATATATAATCATGCCTTCCAAAAGAAAGGAACAACAGCTAAATGTGCAAAGTGCAAGAACTGATCTCAAATCACAGGTAGGGAGGAACTAGTTTTTGATGGACACTGACATGCTAAGGGGTAATGTTATGTTTGGGAACTACATTTATACAATAACTCTTCTATAATTGCTAGCAAAAGAAGCATGGCTGTCAACATCTTTACTCTAAAACCAGGAGTAAAGCCAAAAATTGTCAGGTCAGTTCTAAAATGTTGAAGGTGGGTGGAATAAGAGACTTTACATTGATATGCATTATTATTGACATTAAACAAATATGATGTCTGGAATTACTTAATGATTTTCACCATCACTGTTTTTCACAAAGCCATTATTTTTTGAGATACATAGCAGAATAGGCACAAATCAAGAATGCTTGAGAGGTATGTGCAGAATTAATACAACGCAATCGACAATCTTGCGAAGTATCAGTACTCCAACACAAACATCAGTTGTTTTTATTGTATGCTAATCTCTGTGTACTGGCAAACCAGTAGATTTGTGCGTGCTATTAGAAAAGTCATCAAGCTGCATCTTTGTCTCATTTTTTTTCTTTAGCATAGCATTCAAAATACATTTTATTGCAGAGGCTATGCTTACATTCACATTTCAGATATGTAGATATGTAATCAGCATTGCAGTCACTGGTAATGCAACATGTGTTTGAGTAGTAACTCTCCAGCAACTGTTTACTGAGCTGTGATGGCCTAACTTGCATAACAATGTATGATTAAGATTTTCTATTATGTGCATATATTTGTTTTAAGAATTTGAGTTATGAGTCCCGCTCTCAAAATACAGAGAGATGAAACCGTGACTGTGACCCAGATGACCTGTGTTTGGTTAGTGACATGGGCACAGGATGGAATAGGTAGGATGGGAGTTAAGGTCTGCTATCGACTGGCCCATCTTGGTGAAGGGTGGTAGCTGTAGCTTGCCACTTGTGTAACAGTGAGGGGAAGTACTGGGGCAACACAAACTTGCAGAATTATATATTGCCTGGGGTTAGGGATACGCATATGACTAAAGGTATGTACGTTGCGTATGGTTGACTGCACTAGCAGAACTCTGATGAACCATTGTGGAATTAAGGGCATCAGCACAGGGACAACACTAGGCAAGAGATCATGCTCCTTTTTCAAGCATTTAATAGTGCTCACATTCTAAAGAAAGCAAGGCTGTACATGATAACCCTGCTGTATAATTTGTGTCTACTCATCTAGGCATCAAGACTAGATTAAATGCTAATGAAAGTAGTATTTTGACATGGAATGGTAACTTATTTCATAGGTTGGGAATACACTGAGTTAGGAAGCTCTCTCTAGTGAATCTTGTTTATTTGTTGTTGTTGTTGATTTAGGTCTCTAGAGTAGGTGTTTATAAAGACATTGATTTTTCAAAAAAAAAAGAGGTCAAATAGTATTTTGTTTTTCACAGCTCAAAAAATTAGGCACAGGAGAGCTGTGTTAATCTATCACGATAGAAGAAGGATTCAAATACTTTTATTTTATTGTTTAGGAAAATTTGGGGGCATTTTTGTTTGAGTGAAATGCTTGGATTTATGTGTATCAAAAGGGGCACTGTATTTAATGATGGCTCTGATAAAGAAATAGTACAATGACCTCATTGGTTCTTGAAGATATTTTCTTGGAGATTAACTGGACTAGGTAGAAGGATTTCCTAACTATTATGAAAATGTGATGATCTAATGAGAGACGGTTGTCCACATATGTACCCTGGTCTGTTATGACAGTATTTGTCTAAAGAGTAGTACAGTTTATAACATTTGAAGTGGGCACAGTATTTTTTGCTGAACTTTAGTATGCTGCACTTTTTTGCATTTAGTTTGACACCATTTTCAGTACGCCAAGCATGTTCATGCCCCATTCCTTGGATGGGTGAATGTTAGTGCCCAGCTTGCAGTGATCAGCAAACTTGGTCAAGCAATCTTCTGGGATATTTGATTGAATGTTTGCAAAATAATTGCTAAACAGGAAAGTGCCCAACCCTGATCCCAGTGATACCACACTGGTTAACATTTTATATTCAGAGAGGGTAATAGCAACTTTCACAACCTGGGATCTGTTATAAAGACAGTTTACAATCCAATGGGTAACATGGGGGCTTTTATTAACTTTATTTCATTTTTTAATAATACCAACATGGGCAATAGTGTGAAAAGCCTTGGTTAGGTCAAAATACACAACGTGCACTGAGAGACTACTGTTTCCACACCCTCTGTACCCTTTTTAAAGACACTTACTAGATTTAAGAGAGAGGTCCTACCCTTCACAAAACCAAAATGATCGGGGTCTAGAGCAGTTAAGTTGTTTATTTACCCAGAGGCACATTTTCCTATGATACATTTTATGGCTTTGCATGTAAGTCTGGTGTGGCTGATGAGTCTATAATGACCCTGGTTTGCAGAGAGGTCAGATGCAGAATTATACACTGCCTGGGGGTGGGCATTGTAGCTGTTCTCCAGGTATTGGGCACAAACCCCGTAGACAGACTGAGGTTAAATAGTTTAAATAGAAACTTTGATGGTTCATACTTGGAACTGATGAGAATGCAGCCTGGTGTGTTGTTTGGTCCCATGGAAGTTTCATTTTAACCTTTGATAGAGATTCTGAGACTTGCTCCAGTGTGACTTCAGGAGGAGCTAAATTTTCAGGTGTAGTGGGAGCAAGAGTATGACGGGTGGCCACGGTGGTGCAGTGGATAGCATTGCCGCCTCACAGTAAGAGGTTCTCCGGTTCGATCCTTGGCTGGGGTGCCTTCTGTGCAGAGTCTGCATGTCCTCCCTGTGGTCTCGTGGGTTTCCTCCGGGTTCTCTGGTTTCCTCCCACATCCCAAAGACATGCTGTAGGTGGATTGGACACACTAAATTGGCCCTAGGTGTGAGTGTGTGCATGTGTGTGCCTTCTGTGGAAGGTTGGGCGCTGGGCTGGCAACTCGACACCGTAAAACTCCACTGCCATTCATGAGCGGACAGGTGATCCGCTGTGGCGACCCCTAACCGGGAAAAGCAGAAAGAAGAAGAAGAAGAAGTGGGGGCAAGAGTATGGACAGACTGGGGAAATTTAGCACTAAATTTGGTAATATATTGTCTGTTTCCTAGGCGAAGAAAGATTTGTAGTTTCCTTTCATTATCTGTAGTGACCTTAAGCTTGTATTCTAATTTACATTTTGTAATGGTACTCTTATGTTCCTTGTTGGTATGTTATACTGTGATCCTGAGATAAGGGGTTAGGGATTTCTTATAGCTTTTCATTGTTTTCCTTCTTTTGTTATACATTTTTGTTTAATATGGGGTTCCACTAGGGAGAGAGATGTATTCCTGAATGTACCATTATATTTAAGGGAAAACTCCACATTAGAACTAAAAAAATCTATTTTTTTTCACTCTGTTTGTTTTCTGAGCTATTTTAACACTTCAACTTCACTCAGAGTGCTTCTTATAGAATTTTAAAAAGCTTTCTGCAAAAATGGCTGCTAATGGGGCTTGATATTATCAGCACAATCTTGTTTTTCTTCAAACCTTTCTCTTTCCCATAATCTGTTTCAAGTCTGCTTTATACGAGTCATGCTAGACATAAGGCAGTAGTAGTGTATTCGCATGTCATTGTCATATAATGGGATAAGTGTCAATCACTGTCATCTTATATACCTTCTGTAACAAAACTGCTTCTATTTCTTCAATGACCTTCATTTGTGTGTGTTTCAGGGCTTGTTTTACAGTATACAAAGGAGTTATACAGCAGTAACCAAAAAAGTAGCTGAATTGCAGGCATTTGTTCAAAGTATCTTTTTTGTAGTCTAAGATGAATTGACAATCCCCTCCCCCATACTTTGTCAAAAGTCTTGATACTTTACAAGAATAATAAGAAAAATATTTTCTGACTTTTCTGTAAATGTCATATACATCTTTGATACTACACTTAAGTCATCTTAAAATGTAAAGCAATATAAACAACAAACGTTTCAAGTTTAAAGGTTAGCGGTTCAATACTATGATTCTGCCTGTGTAAATTGGCAAAATAGTTGAAAACTGCCTTTGAAACATTTGTAATTCCATTTTGCTTTGAAAGGCAGGGCTACATTGGAAACAGCTGGGAATCGGTGTAAGTTTTCTTCCTCTCTCTAATAAAGACAATGGAAAACAGTTTCACATCTCTGTCTTTTTATTTCACAGCATCTGCTGTACTTCTGATAACAGCAGGATTAATTTCCCCCATTCCAATATAAGATTGTCAGCCTTACCTGACTATAGTTTTCTGTTAAGGTTGCCACCCGTCCCGTTGTCAGCGGGACACTCGCGGGTTAAGCCACCTTATCCTGTTGCCCACTGTATCAAGTAGTGGGACCTGAAAAGTCCTGCTTTTGTGATCACACTGAATTGCCGTGGAAAAGTCGCAGTTACTTCTGGCTTTTTCATGGCAATTCAGTTACGTCACCAACCCAGACCTGCAGGCAAAGCTGCTGCCTGTTAGGTCTAGGTGCTTTAATTTGTGCAGCAATTAGCTGCAATTCATGAAAGGGGTGGGGATTGGGGCAGGAAGAGCCCTGCAAAGATCACAGCTGTAGGAGCGCTTTGTTTTAAGCGCTTCTACAGCCCCAAAAAAACTACCGATATATGTATATATTTTTTTTATAACAAACGATCCAGCCAGCCAGCCATCCTCCTCCATCCAGCCAGCCTGCCAGCCAGTCAGCCATCCTCCTCCATCCAGCCAGTCAGCCATCCTCCTCCATCCAGCCAGCCAGCCATCCTCCTCCATCCAGCCAGCCAGCCATCCTCCTCCATCCAGCCAGCCAGCCATCCTCCTCCATCCATCCAGCCAGCCAGCCATCCTCCTCCATCCAGCCAGCCATCCTCCTCCTCCAGCCAGCCATTCTCCTCCTCCAGCCAGCCAGCCAGCCATTCTCCTCCTCCAGCCAGCCAGCCAGCCAGCCATTCTCCTCCTACAGCCAGCCAGCCAGCCATTCTCCTCCTCCAGCCAGCCAGCCATCCTCCTCCAGCCAGCCAGCCAGCCAGCCAGCCATCCTCCTCCAGCCAGCCAGCCAGCCATCCTCCTCCATCCAGCCTGCCATCCTCCTCCATCCAGCCTGCCAGCCAGTCATCCTCCATCCATCCATCCAGCCAGCCAGCCACCCTCCATCCATCCAGCCATCCGATTCAGCTATCCATCCATCCATCCATCCATCCATCCATCCATCCATCCATCCATCAAGCTATCCATCCAGCTGCTACTCCCACCAACCAGCTAGCCACTCCAGTAGCCATCCGTCATACAATAACAGCATCTCCTTCACCACTCTGGTGGTGACGTCATGGTAGAGGGTGTGGCCAGTGTCATATTGGCCACACCCCCATGTCCCACTTTGGCCCACTTAAAAGGTGGCAACCCTATGTTCTGTATGTCTGCGGTATATCATGCAGGCAGAGACAAATTCCTCAGCAAATCATGTAAGAAGTTAAGCTTAAAAAATTGAATGGTCTTTCCCTTCATTTGTTTCCAAGGCAAAGAAATGAAAACTCTATAAAGTACAAGCAGGTTTCTGGTACCTATACAGAAGTGGAACCATACTGTAGGAGAAAAGCAACCTAAGAGTTGAGTTAAAGTGTAGGAGGAAGTGGAGCTTTCCTTTAAGGCAAATGGGTACTGACTTTCCTGTGAAGCTGTATAGGTTTGGCAGAAGTTGGAGGTGAATGTGACAGCCCTCTCAGTTGGGTCCATTTGGAGGGGATTGCTGGGAAATTTTTGTAGGTCTTCTACAAGCTGAAGTAAATATCTCTTTGCGAAGTCTGGAAAAGTGGTGTCAGTTAGCAGTGGGGCACTACCACTAGGCTTGATAGAGATGGTGGCTGATGTGTGGTCAGATTTAACCAGGGATGATAAAATCTGGGTGGGGGTGCAAGTACCGACTAGGTTGGTAAGGGTCATAGTTTTACAATTTGCTCCACTGTATTGGAACTAACAGTTTAGGAACTGCTTCACGATCCAGTTTTAGAGATTTAAGTGTACCACTTAATGCTTGGATAATTGAAGTCTCCTAGTAGGAAGGTATTCAGATTTCTATTTAAACCCACAATGGTGTTTGGGCAATTGCTGTGTTCTTTGAGGGACGTTGATGGGGATCTGTAGTTTAACAGTGAAGTAATAATTGGATTTGTTAATGGTGATTTCGATCTCCAGGAACTCAAAGTTAGAGTCATGGATAATGCGACTTGGGATGATTGTGTTTCTGACAAATACAGATACTCCCCTACAGCTACCCAAGGGCCTGAAGGCATGATAGGTGCTAAACCATTCTAGACAGGGACTACTATTACTACACTGAAACCATGCATCAGTAACTACACATACACAAATGTGTTCAAGTTGAAGGAGGGCCTCAAGTTCAAGTAATTTTGATTTGGAGTTCTATCAGTGAGTAGTGCCACCATGATGTTGTCCAAATCTGAGTGTGATTTTGCCGTGTAGGAATGCCCAGTAGAGAGCTTTGGATAAAAAGGCACTATTGGAACAGGAAAGACTTTAGCCAGTGTGTAGAAACACTGGTATGAGAAGTGCAAGCCATCCCAGCCTGACACATACTGGAGCCCGTTAGACTTAACATCATCTCCTTAGCCAGTTGTTAAAGCTGATTATCTTGTACTCTTATCTGCCATCATTCTTGGTACAGGCAATGTATTACTCAGGATCATCTTTCCTGTTTCTAAGTCGTACATAGTAAGTTCTATCATGTCTGTTGTGAAGGCTGCCAGCCTAGCTAGGTAGAATTTTGCAAATAATTCTATGTCATTGTAAATATTAAAGTAATCCACAGGTTTGTTCTATCAATGTAAAGAGAACTAACTGGATTACACTAGACACTAGTCTTGGATAATATCAATAGGACTAGGGTACAGTTTAGGAGAGGTAATTGTAACACCATGAGGGTGGTATACCTGGCCAAATGTTGCAGCTGTTCCACATTTTATATAGGGAAAACAAACAGAGTCCTAAGAAACAGAATATATGAGCATTATTGTTGTCTAAGGAAGAAGGATAAAAATAATACACTCTGTAGGCATTTAGAGTCCAGTCAAGGGTGTTCCAATTTTAAGTTTGCCATACTGGAAAGTATTCATTTGAATCCTAGAAGGGGGGATATTAAGAGCATCTTAAAAGAAAAAGAAGTTAGATGGCAACTGTTGTTGAATGCAACTGGTTTCTCAGGCATCAATGACAATATTACCATTACACCAGTCTTAGATGTAAGACGATAGGGTGGTATCTTAGTCAACCTAAATCCTGCTGATTTAAAAAAAATTGTATTATGTTTGTTACTCAGCCATTTTTAGATCTTAGTGAGGAAGCTTGGTTTTATTTAAGCTTATTGCAAGCATAAAGCATTTATAGGTCATTGCTACGGTTATTCACCATATTAAATACATTTTTATTTACTGTTGTTATGTGCATTTTAATTCAGGTTTTACAGAAGGTTTTAAATAGTGTTGTTTAAAAGTACAAGCAGGATGCATCATCACTAGTTTTAACCATTGTTATTGCAGGTAATAAGTTATTTAAATGTATAAATGCTTTCGTGATTTTATTGGTTGTGAATTAATATTCAGACACCGTCAATTGAGTTTTAAAATTATTCTGATGAAATATACGGGCTTGTAGATGAAAGTGCTAAATCCATGTCAGTGAATTAAAGAATTTTTCTTCATTTAGTTACCGAACTGGTTCATTTTGTACTTTGCTGCAGCTATGGAATACTGGTCCTATTTGTATGAATGTCATTGTGTTGTTTCTTGTTATATGTTAGGATTAAACTATATGTTGTACTGAGCTTCAAGAATGTAACCACAGTGCACTCTGCTGGAAGAAAGCTGATAAGTCAAGCATTGTATGACTGTTTGATCTGAAGTTTGGAGACAGGATGTCCGGGCCAGGAAGTTCTTTCTATTGTCTTGATTTAAGAGATAATTGCTAAGGTTTTGCATGTATAATGTCTTTTTATTGCTGTGGCTTCCTGGCCAGGTGCAGCTTACTAAGAAATGTAAATTTTGAGTTTCTGGTAGCCTGGGAACTAAAGAAGTGATAAAAATGATGTAATGTGAAATGACTCAGCAGTGCTGGGTGTTTGTCAATTTAAGACTTTCTCAGAGAGAAATATTTGAGCATTTTGGAATTTGTCTGAACCTGAACCCATCAACTCACCAGCACTTGCTTGCTCTATTTGTAAAGATGATGTTAGACTTTAGTATTTCTCTTAGGCATAGATAGAAATAGTAAGATTAGTCTAGCTGTTTTCTATATTTATGTCAAATTATCCTACAATATTATTTTAAAAGTTTCCTGTGATCTCTGAACCCTGTAATGTCATTGTGTTGAAGTAATAATATTTGTCTTGTGTTTTTATTATTTATTATTAAATATTTTTAAACCTTTCAACTGTGGCTGTTTTGTGTAAAGGTAATTTAAGCTCTTAGAGTACATTACATGTATTTGGTGATGATGTCCAAGCCACTTCAATAGCTTTAGCCCTGGGTGACACTTACTGTTTGGATAACAGTGAAATTGGTCACCCTTTGGGAAGGGCCTTATTAGTAGCTAATTAGAGTAGTTGGTGACAGTGATTACTTTTAGCCTGGCAGGAGGGGGCATAGCTGGAGAACCTGTGCCAGCCTTCCTCCGTAGTGTCTGTGTGTTTGTATGTAAACCATATCTCAAAGTGTGTTTGTCAGCTACTTGGGCAGAGACACAAAGCACTGGTTGGACAAGAGGGTACTGGAGGTATTGGCTTCACTACTCGGCTGAGATCTGTACCTTATAGCTCCGCCAGTGGGGAGTGTTATTGGGATCTAGAGAGAAAGGGAGAAACCAGCCCCAGACTGACTGTGATCTGTGTGTGCTCTTAGGGGAAATTTTACTTTACTGTGTGTGTGTATCTGTTATCCTTCCCAATGTGCATGCCCCTCACTGGTGCTAGTGGTGTGGATTGAGGCTCCTTGATTACTGGGCCAGTGCATGGGCGTCACATCTCTCTGTGCATCTTTCTGGATGCACAGACTCAAGTCAGTCCCTTCCACGTGAGACACTGCTAATTTTTAGTCATAATTGTCTGGTTTAAGGGCTCTTAGAACCCTTGTGACATCATAGATTCTGGCCCCAGACTAACAGCTTATAGTCACCATGTTCTTGTTCAGCCTGGAGAGTGTGGAGTCTTGTTTGCATAACTGTAGAATCATGTCTGACTAAAACATTTCCTTGAGTGGAAGCGGACTTAATGGGCCTTATAGCTTAGGTCTACTTTCTTGGTGACCCTTGTGTGAGCTGTACATATTTGCAGTATGTGTGAGTGGAGGAGGAGTAGATGCTGCTTTATGAGCTGGAAGCTGTGAAATTTTAGTGTATATTCTAGAAGCTTTAGCAATTTTTCTTTACAGTCTCTGCATAGGTTATGGGCCTGTTGGCTTATTGTGATTGATGTGGTATTGTTTAGGTATGATACTTACTAGTAGTAGGTTGATAGAAGATGTTTGCCTCCATGCTTCTTAAATAGTTAAATATTTTGTAAGTTAAACTATTAATTGGTAGAAGTAGTGCATAGTCTGTAAGCATAAGGCATTTGAAACGCTCACTGCCTTAGAACATGTAATGTGATTGGACTTGTCACAGATGGAGTGAAAACAGACTGCTGAACCATGTTGCTAGATGGTGAAGGACTGAGGCTCGTCACAATGTTCAGTGGTTAGAAGGAGACTATTATAATAGGCTCTGACAATTAATGGATAAAGTATTTTCGGTGATACCTTGAAGTTAGGTTAGATGGTAGCTAATCTAGCAGTATTTAGTAAAAAGTCAGAATAAGATCTGCCAAGAATGATGACTAGTAGTGTTGGTCCGACTGTGACCGCACTCAGCTTGGAATATGACCATGTGCTCCTTCTGTCACTAGAAGCCACTCATCCCTAACTGGTTCCTGAGAAGTTGGTCATAGGCATGCCTGCAGTCAATAGTATTGTTCCAGATGTTGCTGGAGTCAGTATACCACACTTAGCAGCACAACAGAAAGTCAAGCTTCACAAAGGTCCATAATTAAAATTTATGAGGTTTCTGCCAAAATGGTAACCAGACAAATCAGGAAAAGTCCCACCTACATTGCAAAATCAGAGAGAGAGAGTCAAGAATCAATGTCCCTGTGCTCCTCATCTCACCTGGAGCAAAGCAGTTGTATTAATTCCAACCTGACTGCTAAGAAACAGTTTTCAGGCATCCCAGTGATTTGTAATTTTTAGGAAGAATAGAAAGCAATGTCCCTCTGTCCTTCCGTCACAGTGTCCCTCTGCCCTTCTCTCACCATGAGCAAAACAGAAATACTAATCTCAAGCTGATACTTAAGAAGCTGTTCATAGGCTCTTCACTGATCAGTGGTCTTGACTCAGATGTTACAGATTTTAAAAGGGAGAGGAGGAGGAGAGTCCAGTGGATCCGATAGGTTGTCCAAAGTCCCATTCCCACTACATGTCTTTCTGCTCTGTAAGAAAAACAAGAGATGATAAGGCCATCCAACCAAGGAACAAAGAGGCCATGTTATAGCTGTTACTTAAGATGGAAAGACCTGGCTCCCCTCCTGATAGTAGGGTAAAAGAAAGGGAACCATTGGCAAGTCCCAGGGAGAGGAAAAAAAAAAAGAATTTTGACTTCACAGACAAAATGGTAGCCCTGGGTGAAGTGGGGACAAATCCCATACACACACTCGTATAGGGGTCTTGTACCCCTTACTTAATTCAGTATCTTCCAAAGTTACACAACTCTGAGAAAACTTGGGTATTCTTACATAAATTGTTAAACTTGATTTTCTATACAATTCCACACACAATTATCCTCACCCCTTCACTCAGAAAAGTGTTTGTTGTATATATCATTGTGGGGGACTCTTTCATTGTTGATAATCCAGTTGTCTTTTTGGCAGAAGAACAGTTGCTAAGTCAAATATACTGTGACACTGACATCAATTTTAGATTTCAGAAGGACAGACTTAACAAAGTTGCTGGGCGAACTAAAACTTGCCCGCACAAAAGGTGGTGTTTCAGTAATCCTGGCAGCCTTTGTAATTTAAATATGCCGAAGTAGTTCAGGAAGGAACTAGAGTTACTATGCCAGAGGCAAGAGCTTTTTCACTTCATTATCTTTGCTACAAGTGCTGAAAGACTAGTAGTCACACGATATAGATTGTCTTATGGTAATGCCTATTCTTAAATGGATAGAACCCAGTACCCTACACCCCCTTTCTTTGAAAATTAAGAAATATATTCTAATATATAAAAAAAAAATCTCAAAAAACTTCAGCTTTACTCTGTCGCATATCGCCTATGCAGAGGCGATCTCTGCCTAACATACAAAGCTATGTCAGACCCAGAGCTGTTGGACATGCTCCGCGTAAAGCAATCCTAATCCCTCCGAGCTACACGCTCTAGGGCCCTAAACCTTGTCACCACAATAAACAGAACATGCTGGAGGGATAGATTCCTGTCCCAGAGACTGCCCCTACTCTGGAACAAACTACCTATTTATATCAAACAAAGCTCCTCATTAGCACTGTTCAAGAAAAATCTTGATGATTGGATGGGACATAGGAAATTCACCCCGGGGATCACTTCTGTGGCTATGCTTGAAAATAATTTTCTTGGGTGGCAAAAGCCAGGGTACCGTTTGGCTAGGCTTATATAGGCCCTAGGGCCAATAGCTTAGTACCTGCCTATGAACCTGTAAGTAGAGGCAGATGATGGTACAATACAGACATTTTCAGAATACCACGTGTAACTATTGCAGCATGTTTTGTGCGTAATACTTAGAAACAAAATTCAAAAGACTATGGGCAGGATTCACGAAGGCTTGCACGGAGTCTAAGAATAGTGTAAGACTCCATGCAGCCTTCGCGATCCAGGAACAGCCCAAAGTCCGTGTAAGAGACCAGCTAAAACGTCTCTTACACGGAGTGGGCGTGGATAAGCTAATCACCTCACTTGCAGCTGAATAGCATGCAAATGAGGTTGATTAGCGATCCAGGAAGCCCAAAGCAGCCCGTGTAAGAGCCGTTTTAGCTGCAGAAATGTACTCAGTGTACAACTGAGTACGTTTCTGCAAAAAACACAATGGAGCCATGTCAGCTCCAAATAAAGGGTGCATATGTGTCAGGCAGCATGCCAATGGCCAAATATGTGGCCATTGGCAAGGTACCCCGATGCAAATATGAGAAATAAATAATTTTTAAAAGCAGCGCAGCCCCGCACAAACGGGCTGCACTATATAAAAACATAAAAATGAAGGTTATAAACCCACAAATGTGGGTTTTATGCAATACATGGATTTACAATGCAGGGACCAGCAGACCAAAAACAACATGGCCACCATTTAGTGGTTGCTAAGGGGGGAAGCTGAGTCTAAGAGATGTAACTAAGCATTAGTAGGCAATCTGATGCAAATGAGTGTTAGGATACTGAATTCCACTGTCACATAGCAAATGAGCACATTCTGAGTAGTGTAAGAGTTACATAAGGGGGAGGAACAGAGTAGGAGATAGGTGACATCACAGGGGGGAATGGCAGAAAGAAATGCAGTTCATTGGAGGTCAGAGTTACATGACAGATGTCAGACACATATCATGGAAAGAGGAGTGCCACAACATAAGCATGGGAAAGTCAAGAAATGGAAGGTGTACACTGTTGCCTACACCAAAGTTTCTTGCTGGGCGTGCATGCGCAAGTGTGCATGCCATGAAGCGCGAGTAAGACAGTGTGCGTGCGTGTAAGGCAGACTGAGCATGTGGGAGCGTGTTGGTAGATGTTTAACACTGTTTGCATGGGTGTGCGCGCGTTTAAACCCGAATAAGCAGATTCTGAACCGTGTAAGCATGTGTGCGTGCGTGTAAGCCACTGTGAGCGTGTTTCTGCTGGTATGCACGCTGCTCCCCCCTGAGGAAACAGAAAGGAAAAAGGAAGCAACAGAATTAGTAGGAAGCTAGCAGGGAATACTGCTGGAGCTAGCAGGTGAAAACAATTAGAAGCAGGCAATTAGACAGGCAGAATAGTAGCTCAGCCCAACACTTCAAACTCTGCAAACAGCAGTGCAAGATGTTTCTCTCAAGAGACACTGCAAGACAGGAGTAAGCTATTAGAAGTGAAAACTGAAAAAGCTGAACTCAGAGCAGAAATGTTAGGGGCTGCCATAGCTGTCATAATGAGACATAGGCGACTTGCTGAGGGTGGTGACAATGCAGATGGTGCCAGACAACCCACAGTGAGGAGACGGAGAAGAGTGTACAGGCCCAGGGTCACCTACCACGGGTTACATGAGCTGGAGATAGTAGAGTGCTATAGAGTGGACAGAGACCTCCTGCAGCAAATAGTGGAGCTGTGCAGGCCACGCCTCACACACAGAACCAACAGAGGGGAACCCATCCCAGTGGAAACCAAGGTATGTGTTGGCCTAAGAATACTAGCAACAGGTACCTTCCAGAGACCAACTGGTGATATGATGGGGATATCACAGGCATCAGCCTCCAGGGTACTGCACCAGTTCCTGGATGCCATGTCAGCACATGTCGGTGATCATGTATATTTCCCCAATGCCCATGAGGTATTGGCCAGCAATATGTGTCTCTTCCAGCAAATAGCGGAATACCCTGAGGTAGTGGGTGCAATAGACTGCATGCACATATGCATCAAAGCACCAGCCGGTGAGCGGGTAGGGCCTACATTAACCGCAAGGGCTTCCCCTCCATCAACTGCCAGGTCATGTGTGATGCCCAGGGCATAATAATGAATGTGTGTGCTGGCTGCCCTGGGAGCTACCATGATTCCCACATCTGGCATTTGACGCAGCTGTACCAGACATTTGCCAATGGGGACATCCCACATGGACACCTAGTGGGGGATGCAGGTTATGCACTGGAGCCGTGGCTGATGACACCCATCAGAAACGCACACACACCTGAACAGGAACGCCATAATGAGGCACACGCACAAACACGTAATGTAATAGAGCATGTGTTTGGGCTGCTCAAGTCACGGTTCCGGTGTCTGGACACATCTGGTGGAGCCTTGCAGTACACACCAACTACATGTACCCAAATTGTCATGGTATGTGCTATGCTACATAATATGATCTTGCGAAAACAGCTGCAGCAGGACCAGCATAGGGCTGGGCCAAACAGCCCCCACCATTGCCAAGGCCATCACAGGCAGAGCGTGACTCAGAGGAGGAACAACCTGAGCCTGCCCCAGTAGGCAGAAGGAGGCGTGCCCAGTATGCCCTGGCCTTGGCAAAGAGGCAACGATAGCACATACACTGGCTCAGTAGGAACCCTGGGAATGATACCCCTCTGACTCACTCAAATAATAACAGGGATGCCTAAAATGACATGACCTGCTCACAAACATGTACAGGGAGTGTAATATGTGCATCCGACAGAGGCAGCCCTGCAGCACCACCTGAGGCATGAATGCCATGTGTTAAGTAATGTAACACCATGTACTATATGCACACCTGAGGACCGTGACTAACATCCTACCCTCACCAAGCATCATGCCACAATATGACAATGAGATGATCAAGTGCAATAATTGGCTGAAGTATTGCAGTTAGTCAAAGGGGATCCAATGTGTGCCAGCCTGGGATGACATGCTGAGCATGACATGATGCTCCACCTGCTAGGACTGGCGTGCACCTATCAGTGCAGGCCGTATGGATACTGGCAAAGGCTGTTGTTACCCACAGTGTGCCCTGAATAGGTAAGGCTCAAAACACAAACCTACCTCCATAGGTATCAGAAGGGATAAGAACCTAGATGTAATGCTACCCAATGCCAGAAGTCTAAACAGCAAGATGCATGCAGTCTAAACTCACCCAGTATGGAGAATGTTGATATCTGTGCTGTAACAGAAAACTGGGTCAAGGCTCACAACAGCACCCTAACACTACCAGGTTACACCTCATACTGTGCTGTACAGCCTCAAAACATGGAACAAGCTACAAAAGGAGGGTGACTAGCAATAATTGTCAAGGATAACCACACCCCCATGTTGGTACCACAACAAGAAGCAGCATGGACTAGCCATGGTCAAGTAACAGTGGCTAAAACTGCCCCCAGTTTATAGCCTGCTACAGACTACCATCCCAACACCAGGAACTGCACCTGGCCTATGTTGGAATACATGAATATATCAAGTCCTCCAAACCACATTATATTGGGTGACTGAAAATACCCAGACATAGACTGGGAGCATTATACTAGCTCCAACACTGTAGGACAAAAGTTCATAGAATCCATAAACCAAAATGCCCAGGAACAACGTACCACTCCCACAAGAGGGGTAAGCATACTGGATGTGATAATCAGCAACATGGGTACTGGATGGCAAGATGAGAAGTGTATTGCTCACTGGTAAGACCAGACCATAGAGTAATCACACTGGATATACACATCCTGACCACAGTCCCTGGCCAGAAAACCACAGTGAAAAACATGTGTAAAGCAAAATTTGCACTCCTCCAAACTGATGTGGAATCCATTAAAGGTCCTGTGCAGGTGCAAAATATGGGCCACACCTCAGAACCTGTTATACAGGCATTCCATGAACACTGCCAGGAATGCTTGGATTATGCAATCCTAAATTAAAACAAGACACAATGCCATACACGCAGGCATCTGGCATGGTGGACACCAGCCATAACCAAACCATGCAAGAGAATGAGGAAGCTACTACATGATAGAGCAAACATAAAAAAAGAAGTAATCACTGATCAGTAGTATGGCAATAAAATATGTCCACACATACAATCCACTAAGGCCAGCTACAACAAGTTGAATCTGTGAATCTTGAGGCAATGTTACACCTGCCCCAAGTACACAGACAACCCCAACTCCCCAAGAAATACAAATATATGTGAGAGATGCAACCATCTATCCAAACTGGAGGCTGAGCTCCCTCAACTCAGTACTCCCAAAACTAGTCAGGAGGAGAAGGTAACCACACACACCACAAACCCAGTCCCACATAGACCTATCACAACTGCAAACCAAAGACATAAACACAGAAAAACATTCCCGGAGGCCCGAATTACAAACACACCACACCAACAGAGGCCTCCAAAGCAGACACCCAATCAAACAACCTCCAAACATAGCACATGCAACACATAGTACACAAAGCTGGTGTGCCAAACAGTCACAGGCCAGAAGGAGAAACAACATGCCTGATACAGTTGTAATAGGTGACTCCATAGTGAGACACGCTGCTGTCCCGCACACCAGACTGAACAAGGGAAAGGGTACAGTAAGCTGCCTGTAGGCTGCTACAATACGCCACATAACACAAGTATGCAGGTCACCCCAAAGCAAGTAGAAATATGATGCAGTCATAGTCCATGCTGGTGTGAATGACCTGAGATGTACCTCCCCGGACTACATGAAAAGAGACATAGATGAGCTCTCCGATTATGTAGTCCAGGCCGGTATGACACTGACCGTTTGCAGCATCCTACCCTCACCAAGAATGATGCCACAGTACAAACACGGAATGATCAGTTATAACAAGTGGCACAATTACTGGTGTCATTCCAAGGGGATCCAATGTCTGTCTGCTTGGGATGTCATGCTTGACAAGCCACGCAGCTGTTCCAGGGATGGCTTGCACCTGTTACCCCTGGGAATCTGGATATTGGATAAGGCTTTTGCCACCTCCATAGAGCCTTTCGTAGGCAAGGCTGAAAGGACTAACCCACCACCCTACAAAACATAAGTGGAAAGAAACATAAGGGTAATGCTGACCAATGCCAGATGTGTAAACCTCAATATGCATGCTCCCGAGGCCATCCCCAGTATGGAGAACATCGATGTCTGTGCAGTGACAGAAACCTGCTGCAAGCCTCCTGACAGCACACCAGCACTACCAGGTTATACCACATATCATGCGTTATGGCCCCAAAACCTGGAACAAAACATAAAAGGAGGGTGAGTATCCATATTCAGCACAGACACCCATACGTCCAGGTAACTGACAATGCACAAGGCATTGGAGTCCACCCATGTGCAACTAACCGTAGGCAAGACTGCTGTACAGTCTGTAGCATGCTACAGACCACACTCTCACACACAGGAACCCCACCCAGCCATCCTGAAGACACTGGACAGTATGAATGTCCCACCAAATACCAAACAAGGTACTCACAAATTACCACATAGGTGGTAAACCATTATGTATGGAAGGAGTAATCAGGGACCTAGGGACACAAGTGGACAGTAACCTGTTATGTGACACTCACATTGCCAATGTGGCTAGGAAGACTGTCTATATTGGACACCGTATCATGAAAGGATTCACATCTACGTCAACAGAGGTCATTGTGCCCCTATACTGTTCTCTTATCAGACCCATAATCTAGTACAATGCCTCATTTGGGATGTACCTTACCTGACACCTGCAGCAGTTAGAAAGACCTCAAAGGTACCTCACCAAGAGGATAAAGGGTCTCAAATATATGTCATATGCTGCCTGGCTGTAGACACCCCAGCTGAATGCAGTCACATACTGCCTACACAGAGGCATTGTATGTCTGTTGTACAAGGCCATGTCCAACACAGGAGTAATGGACATGCTCCACCCCAGAAAACTCAAAGCCATCGGAGCTGTGAGAGTGAGAGATGTCAACCTCAACACATAATGAAATAGGATGTGCTGGAGGGACAGATACATAACCCAGAGGCTCCCACACCCTGGAACAGAATCCCACTCCATGTTAGGCAGAGCCCCTCACTGACACTCTTCAACAGGAATCTTGCCAAGTGGATGGATGATCGTAGATTTACACTGGGGTCTTCACTGTGTCACGTCCAGACAGAGGCACAGCAAAGCAAATCATAAATGGCCATAATATTCACATAGCAAGGGGTGGCGAAAGCCACACACACTCTGGCTAGGCTTACAAATGCCCTAGGGTGGATAGCCTAGTATGAACCTATGAACCTATGAAGATACAAATTGTACAGGACACTAAGGATAATCCCAAGGCTTCCACAACTGATGGTAGGAACCATGTTGGGAATTCACAGATATGCTCTGAATCACACAAATATTACAAACAACATACCAAACACACACACATATTGCCAACATACATCCTGACAGGTGCAGTGCAACCCCCAGAATGCAAAATATCTATCCCAGCAGACTGCTGGCCGCCTGACATTGCAGATGCTGAGGTAACAGCCAGCATCTACAAAGCAAAACACACAGCAGCAATGGTATGAGATGGTGTCCTGGGCTGAGTCCAACATGGACTCCAAGAAGAATGGAATGCCAAATCACACTACTGCTCAATGTCAGCCTTACCACAGGATATGTACCCAAAGAGCAGTGTACAACAACAGTGGTCGTTCTCAACAAAGGTGTTGCCTGAATGGATACTGAAAACTACCACCCCAGAATCCTGAGAAGCTTGGTCTGCACAGCTATGGAAAGGATCAGCATGTACCGCAGACATAAAGATATTGGGGACCTACTAACACCGGACCCTACCCAGTGTGGCTTTCTTAAGTGCAGATCCTGCCCCTAAACATGTTTGACTCATTTGAAACAGTCATTAAGGTCATTGATGAGGGCAATGTGGTCCACACAGTGTAGCTGGACCTTGCAAAGGCTTCTATACAATACCCTACATGTTCATTATAGATATGCTCACCAGCTTAAATATAAACCCCTATGTCAGTAGAGGGGTTGCAAACCAGACCAAGGACAGAACTGACATGGTCAGACATGCTGCAGCCATGTCAGACTACAAACCAGATATAACTGGCATCCCACAAGGCTTGGTCCTGGGACCTCCCTCGTTTGGTATATATGTCCCATAGGTACAGGCCAACATGGAAGGACTGTGTCTGAACATGTTTGCAGAGGACTACAAACTGCCCACCATATCTGACCCTCCAGCTGACACAAGCATCCCACAAAAGGGCCACATAGAAACAGACAACTGGTGCCATAGTCATGTCAGCAAGCTAATTGCAGAAAAGTGTATAGTCAACCCCTGTGGATATACAGTAAGTGCCCACCAATTACCACATAGGTGTTAACCCATTACGTACTTAACATGTAATGAGAGACCTGGGGACACAAGGTGATAGATATCCTGCATTGGACAAACATGTGGCTGTAGTGTTTACAGAAACATACCATATACCCACCTAATCATGAAGGTTGTCAGATCTAGATAAGGGAGGTCATTGTGGCTCTGCAGTCATCCTTCATCAGCGTTACAATTGACTACAATAGCCCCTGTGGGATGTACCTCAGCAGACACCTCCATCAACTGTAAAGTCCCCAACAGTACCTCACCAGGAGTATCAAAGAGCTTGCACAGATGCCATGTGTTGCCTGATTAAACAAACTGCAGCTACACACACTGCCATACTGCCCACCCAGAGGCAAGCTGTGCCTGATGTATAAAGCCATGTCCAAGCTGGAATCAATAAACATGCTGCACCTTGTACAATCTGAATGGCAGTGAGCTATGCACATGAGAGACCTGAACCCCAGCACTGACATACATAGGACAAGCTGTACTGCATGATCCATAACACAGAAGCCACCCCACTCATGAGTAAACTCCCAGTACAGGCTATCCATAGAGTCACTCATCGATTCTCCTCAAGAGGAATCTTGATGAGTGGATGGGAGATGGTAGGTTTACCCTGGGTATCACTGTTATGTCACAGGTAGACAGAGGCACAGTATACTAACCATGACATATGTCATGGCAAACTCCACTTACAATGTGTGTCGAAGGACAAACACACTCTCCGACTAGCATTAGAAATGGCCTAGGGCACATCGCTAGTGTTTGCAAATGTACACCTATGTTGTGGAATACACTACCAATGTTGGACAAGCCTGGTTTAAGTAGTTCATATCTGAACATAATGCAACATGGTCAGATGTGCACAACTGGCCCCTAACCAGGCTGTTGTGCTCACTATGGAAATGTAAAGCAGTGATAGGACTAAAGCCCAGGATACTGTCCACCACAGTCAAAGTACTGAACCAGTACACCATACGGTACTACAGTGTTAGGTCAGTATGAAAGGATGTTGACAACTGTATGCAAAGTATCCCATGCAAACCCTGCAGGCACAGTATAATCCCTGTTGTGTTCACACACAAAGCAGTCGGACAGTAACTACACAACATGACACACAACACACAACCATAAACGGAGATATTTGTTGAAGTTCACACTCATCCACAAATGTGGTGGGCTGCAGAGTTCAACATATGGAAAGCTCACACTGGGCATGCTCACACACTTTGATAAATGAGACATATGTCAGACAACATGCCATGGGAAGGCTGAACTGGGCATGCTCACACACTTAGGCCAAATCTCAGTTTAGCAGTTGGCCACACATATCTGGTATTTGTAATGGTTATTCCAGGAACCAACCACATTACAGCAATCTGCCCAGTGCACACAGTTAAATGACTACAGAGACATACGTGATATAGTGGATCCCTCCCATATGCAAACATCTTCCACAGATACACAAGTTGTTCATACAAACAGGGAATGCTATGGCAATAAAGACCTGCAAACAGTCTATCAGCAACAAATAATGTGCATTTGACAATTAAACATATGGGTGTAGAGGTCAACACTAGGCTGTTTGCCCTAGGGAATGACAGCTTAGCCAGAGTGTGCTTGGCCTGCCTCCCAGTACAGTAGTCTACTGTGCCACTGTAAAGTAGGTCACATAAGGCACCGTGTGAGGCTAGTGTGCTGTGCCTCTGTCAAGCAGGGACACAGTGGAGATCCCAGGGTTTGAATTTGCTAAGCCACAGCCATGTTGTTGGTGTGTGCTGGAAGAGGGTTGCTGAGGACCTCTAACAGTAAGTGGGCATCAATAACAGACTGAGGGAGCCTTATCTGCATTGTCTGGACAATTTCACTGTCAACACTGTGTCCTGATGATTATGAGGGATTGAAGTGTCATGCGGTACTGTTCAGAGATGTCCTCCTCTGTGGGCTACTGCTCTGCAATGTATTAGCTCACTCTGTTGGACAGCTCATATATGGCTGGTGTACATCTGACAGGTGTCCTGTTGTGGAGCAGTCATGGGTATATTTGGGATAGCATGATCAATGCAAACCTTCCACATGCTCATAGAATGCAATTGTCAAGGATTATGCAGAGTGGCCTGTATACTCCCCAGCATGGGTCCTTTGAAGTCTTCCATCCCAGTCTTCACAAGTGTAAAGTCTGCTTTTGATAAATACAGTTTGTTTGCAGTGACAACCTTGCCTGGGGTGGGGATGGGATATGGATGGCCAGGGAAAGGTGGGTATGGTCAGATATCAACAATGGTGGTCTACCTCTGGTGTGGAACAGTGAGTACCCATGTTGTAGATGGTCAGGTGCAATATGTATTCCCCCTTGTGGCTGTGGTGAGTGGTTCTGCCATAGCACATGGACTCACAAATTGTAGTGGCTGTAGGGTAATGTTGTAGAGGCCTGAGTAGTTTCCACACACAATATGCCTGTACCTGACGTTAACAACTGGAATGGTGTATGTGAACACCTGCATATCTTGGCACTGTGCCCAGGGAAGCAAAGTGTGTGTCCTGGATGTGGGAGGGGTGGTCAGGACTGGTTGTGTTGTGTGTTACAGGTCCTGTGGTCACGAAGCATGGTATAAAACATAACCTGCCAGTGCCATGTGCATATCTGACCCTGACGTAGGTGGCTGCAAATGCATATATATGCTATCCCCCACCTGACAGGTAGTACTAGATGTACATACCTCTGTAGAAATAATGATGTCAGCACCCTATAAATACTGCAGGTGCAGAACAGATGCCCAGTAATCCGGATAGTGCGCTCTGCTAATGTGTCCGTCTCGAGTGTCATAACATAGTTAGGTAGGGGTTTGAATCCTGCAAATGCTCAGTGTGTGTGTGTGTGTGTGTGTGTGTGCAAGTCTGTGTGAGGGAAATGTCCCTTTTGGCAACTGGGAAAACACACTACAGGATGCACATTCCCCTTTCTAAACACTGATGATGTCAGCACCCTATAAGTACAGCAGGAGAAGAGAAACCTCCCAGTAATGCAAATAGCGCGCTCTGCTAATGCGTCCGTCTTGAGTGTCATAACATAGTTAGGTAGGGGTTTGAATCCTGCAAATGCTCAGTGTGAGTGGGGTTGGTGTGTGTGCAAGTCTGTGTGAGGGAAATGTCCCTTTTGGCAACTGGGAAAACACACTACAGGATGCACATTCCCCTTTCTAAACACTGATGATGTCAGCACCCTATAAGTACAGCAGGAGAAGGGAAACCTCCCAGTAATGCGAATAGCGCGCTCTGCTAATGCGTCCGTCTTGAGTGTCATAACATAGTTAGGTAGGGGTTTGAATCCTGCAAATGGCAAGTGTGTGTGTTTGGATGAGGGGGGTTAGTGTGTGTGCAATTCTGTGTGAAAGAAATGTCCCTTTTGGCAACTAGGAGAACACACTACAGGATGCACATTCCCTTTCTAAACACTGATGATGTCAGCACCCTATAAGTACAGCAGGAGAAGGAAAACCTCCCAGTAATGCGAATAGCGCGCTCTGCTAATGCGTCCATCTTGAGTGTCATAACATAGTTAGGTAGGGGTTTGAATCCTGCAAATGGCAAGTGTGTGTGTTTGGATGAGGGGGGTTAGTGTGTGTGCAATTCTGTGTGAGGGAAATGTCCCTTTTGGCAACTAGGAGAACACACTACAGGATGCACATTCCCCTTTCTAAACACTGATGATGTCAGCACCCTATAAGTACAGCAGGAGAAGGAAAACCTCCCAGTAATGCGAATAGCGCGCTCTGCTAATGCGTCCGTCTTGAGTGTCATAACATAGTTAGGTAGGGGTTTGAATCCTGCAAATGGCAAGTGTGTGTGTTTGGATGAGGGGGGTTAGTGTGTGTGCAATTCTGTGTGAGGGAAATGTCCCTTTTGGCAACTAGGAGAACACACTACAGGATGCACATTCCCCTTTCTAAACACTGATGATGTCAGCACCCTATAAGTACAGCAGGAGAAGGAAAACCTCCCAGTAATGCGAATAGCGCGCTCTGCTAATGTGTCCGTCTTGAGTGTCATAACATAGTTAGGTAGGGGTTTGAATCCTGCAAATGGCAAGTGTGTGTGTTTGGATGAGGGGGGTTAGTGTGTGTGCAATTCTGTGTGAGGGAAATGTCCCTTTTGGCAACTAGGAGAACACACTACAGGATGCACATTCCCCTTTCTAAACACTGATGATGTCAGCACCCTATAAGTACAGCAGGAGAAGGTATGTGGCATGGACAATGACTGAGTCATATGTGTCCATGCCTCTGACTGACCTGTATGCTTGTGTTATGTGGTGGACCATAGTGCCCCACGGGCATATCACTGTGACCTTCACCTTGTCCAGCCTGGTGAGCGTGACCTCACTGTACCGGACAATAAAGGTACCTAACACAACTGTGGCAGGTGTGTTGTCTAGCCGCACAGGCTGTGACTGTTTGGCACACAGGATTTGTGTGCTATGTGTTATGCGTGATGTGTTCTGGCATAACATATGCCTGTGTGCCAGCTGCAGAGGTGTCTGCCGCTCAGGCAGGATGCTATTCTTAGGCTCCACGAATGGCCCAGTGTGTTCACGTGCTTGTATTGCTGTCAGTGTAGGTCTACATCAGACTGGTATTGTAGTCACTGTAGTATTTCATGCCACCTGACAGGTTATGCCAGTACTGGGTTCAGAGTGCTTAGTCCCCAGTTTGGCTATGTGGTTCCATCTCATACATGTGTTGTACATCCATGTGTAGGGGAGAGGGTTGACTGTGTACATGTGGCAGCTGTGACATTGCCACATGACCCACATATTCCACAACTGTACCATAGAGGTGACTGACAACTGACCTTTGCACATGCTACCATAGTATTGTGATTGCCATGGTGATTAACAGCACATAGGGCCAATGGGGAACAAGGTACATAGGGTCATAGGTTCATACTAGGCTATCTGCCCTAGGGCATTTATAAACCTAGCCAGAATGTGTTTGGCTGTCGCCATCCATTGTAAATATATCTTGCCATGCCCTTTTTCGAGGTTAGTATACTGTGCCTCTGTCTAACAGTGACACAGAAGTGATACCCGGGGTAAACCTACAATGTCCCATCCACTCATCAAGATTCCTCTTGAAGAGAGTCAATGAGGGACTCTGCCTAACCTGGACTGGGATTTTATTCCAGAGTGAAGTGAGCCTCTGGGTTATGAATCTGTCCCTCCAGCATGTCCTATTTATTTCAGTGCTGAGGTTCAAGTCTCTCAAGCGTGTAGCTCGATGGGATTTGGATATTCTCAGGTGCAGCATGCCCATTAATTCGGGGTTTGTCAGTGTTTTATACATCAGGCACAGTTCGCCTTTGAACAGGTGGAATGCCACTGAGTAGAGCTGGGGTTTCTTTAACCGTCAGCATATGGCATCTGTTTGAGCCCTTTGATCCTCTTGGTGAGGTACTTTTGGGGTCTTTCCAGTTGCTGCAGGTGTCTGGTAAGGTACATCCCAACAGGGGCATTGTACTCAATTATGGGCCTGATGAGGGATGAGTAAAGAGGCACGATGTCCTCCCTGATCTAGATGTGAATCCCTTCATGATGGGGTGGGCTATATAAAATGTCTTTCTAACCACTTTGGCCACGTGGTTGTCAAATGAGAGATTGCTATCAACTTGGGTCCCCAGGTCCCTAATTACTTCTTCTGTACTTAATGGATTACCACCTATGTGGTACTTTGTGGGCACTTTGTTTTTGCCAAAGGGGATGACTATACACGTTTTGCATTCAGCTTGAGGCCATGGCTCTGGCACAAGTTGTCTGTTTCTATGAGGCCCTTTTGGAGGATGCTTGTGTCGGCTGGAGAGTCGATTATGGCGTCCAGTTTGCAGTCATCTGCATATTTGGTCAGCCACAGTCCTTCCGTGTTGGCCTGTACCTCCGATAAATATATACCAAACAAGAGAGGTCCCAGGACTGAGCCTTGTGGGACACCACTTGTAACTGGTTTGGAGTCTGGCATGGCTCCAGCAATTCTAACCATGTGGGTTCTGTCCTTGAGCCAGTGTGCAATCCATCTAGTGACATAGGGGCTTATATTTAAGCTGGTGAGCTTCTCTAGAATGCCCGAGTGGGGTATTGTATCGAAGGCTTTTGCGAGGTCCAGGTAGGCTGTGTGGACCACCTTCCCCTCGTCAATGGCCTTGGTGACTGTTTCAAAGAAATCAACCAGGTTTGAGAGGCAGGATCTGCCCTTAACAAAGCCAAACTGGGTATGATCCAGTGTCTGTAGGTCCCCAATATCTTTATTTATGAGGTCCATGATGATCCTTTCCATAGCTCTGCAGACCGAGCTAGTGTGGCTTATGGGGCGATAGTGTCCAGGATCCGTTGAGGCACCACCTTTCTGTAGAGGGACCACTGTTGCTGTACGCCACTCTTTGGCCACATATCCTGTAGTAAGGCTGGGATTGAACAGTAGTTTTATGTTTGGTTGTAGCTCTTCTTGGAGTTCATGTAGGACACAGCCCGGGACACTGTCTGGTCCCATTGATGCAGTGTGTATTGCTTTGGAGAGGGCGGCTCTTACCTGAGCATCTGAGATGTCAGGGGCAGCACTCTGCTGGGATACATATTTGCCCTTCGTGTGGAGGGAAGAAGTTTGCGCTGAACCTGTCAGCTAGAATGTTGGCAATGTCTGTGGGTTTGGTGTTTGTATTGACATTTTGGACTACCTCTGAGCATATCTGGGAATTACCACCCAGGTTCCTAACATAACTAAAGAAAGCCTTGTGATTATCCTTAGTGTCCTGTGCAATTTCTCTCGAAGCTGGCCTTAGACAATCCTATGAGTGCCTGTAGTTATTTGCTAATACTGATCAGTGATGCCTTCCCTTTTGGGATTTTGCTGTATCATTTAGTAGCTTCCTCCTTCTATTGTGTAGTTTGTTTATGGCTGGGGTCCACCAGACAGGACGTCTGCCTTTGGAGGATTGGGTCTTGGTTTTATTCGGGATCACATGATCCATGCATTCCTGAAGGTGTCCATAGAATGCGTTTATAGAGGAATCTGCGGTCTGGTCTGTAGTTTCCACAGGCCGGGGCTTTGAAGGTTTCCACCTCTGTTTTGAGGAGTGTGAATTTGCTTTAGAGAAGTTGTTCACTGTGGTGTTCTGGGCAGGGGTGGGGTCGGGATGTGAATATCCAGTGAGATTAGTTTATGGTCTGATCTTACCAGTGAGGGATACACTTCTGGTCTGGAGCATAGAGTCCCCATGTTGGTGATGATCAGGTCCAGTATGTTTCCCCTTCTTGTGGGAGTGGTAACAAGTTGTTCCATAGCATTTGAGCTCATATATTCTAGGAATCTTTGGCCTAGGGTGTTGGAGCTAGAGTCATGCTCCCAGTCTATGTTTGGGTAGTTGACGTCGCCCAATATAATGGTGTTTGGAGAGACCTTCATATTTTCCACTGTTCTCAGGAAGGCCGAGTGCAGTTCTTGGGTTTGGGAGGGTGGTCTGTAGCAGGCTATAACCTGGAAGGCAGTTTCACCCATTGTTAGTTGCACATGGATAGTCTCTGATGCTTGGTGCTTTGCCACCAACCTGGAGGTGTGGGTATCTTTGATGAATATCAATACTGCCCCTCCTTTTGTGGTTCGTTCCAAGTTTTGGGGCTGAAAAGCATGGTATGAGGTATAACCTGGTAGTGCTGGGGTGCTCTCAGTAGCCCTGAACCAGGCATCTGTTACTGCACAGATATCGATGTTCTCCATGCTAAGGAGAGTTTCGAGTGCATGCATCTTGAGGTTTAGACTTCTGGCGTTGGGTAGCATTACTCTTAGTTTCTTATCCCTTGTGATACCTATGAAGGTGGGTTTGTCATTTGAGCCTTGCCTAACAAAGGCACTATGGGGGTAGCAAGAGCCTTTGCCAATATCGCAAAGCCCAGGGGCGACAGGTGCAAGCCGTCCCTAGCGAAGCAGGTGGTTCAACAGAAGATGAATATGTGAGGGTGTAGTGCCTGTGATTAGTTAGCAGTAGCATATATGACTGCTCACGTGGACAAATGCCAGGTAAGTCATATGCAATGTGTCACAGGCAACGTACATGTGAACAGGACAAACAGTGACATTCTGTCAAGTGAGACATGGACATACATATAGTAAGCTATGCAGATGTCACTAGGAGTCCACAGAAGCTCTGTAACTATGCATTGCAGGTGGGATCAGTATTCCAGGGTAATTGCAAGCAAACATGCATGCAAACAAAGCTACAGTAAGCAGGGCTGCATGTAGTCCATTGTACAACAAACAAGCTGTACCACTTCCAGTAGGTAACACTGCAAATATGCAGGCACTATGCACATGTACATGGAAATACACAGGTCAGATGGCTAGGGTCCAGTCTCAGCACACAAGTGTACAGACCATGTACTGTCAGGATGTACAATAACTGGATGGAAACCCATGTGCTCATACCTGCAGTAATACACATGTCAAATAACAGACACTGAGCCTTCACTCAGTGGTTCCATACTTAGTAGGATGTATGCTACCTGGCCTGCCACCACAGTATCCCTGACATGTATGGGGACTCTCCCTCCTGTGACAGTTAGTTTTGTGTGTTGGGGCTGTCTAGCATGGTATGAGATGTGAGCTTGCAGTGCTAGGGTGCTCCTGTGTGTCCTGTACCAGTCGTGTAGTACTGCACACATATCAACATCCTCAAACATCTGCATTGCAGAGTCCAGTGTGGGCAACATGCCACTTGCAGTTTACATGTCCATCATTGCGTATTAATACTTTCATTACCTTATCCCCTGTGCTACCTATGTATGTAGCCTTCTGTTGACATCCTTACCACCAGTATGCCAACATGTGCAGATGATACACTATGGTACTTACCATGGGTGTAGACAACAGTACATGACAATCATACCCTTACTGCATCAGGCATGCTGTGATATACCCACAATTATTTCAGCACACAGTACTGTTAACAACATGATACTATTACTACACGTCTATGTAGTCACCCTGTGCATCAGCAACATGTTAACCTGTACCTGCACTGATGTTACAGATTGCAGGAGGTGGCACAGTCTCATCATATGCACAGGGTGTGAACTTGGTATGCCTGAGTCAGCCACCGATACCACCGATTGACATGTATGTGTATGTGTGTTGGTGAGGGACAGCAGTACAAGGTGGGGCAATGTTGATGCAGTGTGTGCATGCGGTAGCCCTAGGTGTTGTCAATTTGCATGTGTGTATGGATGCACACAGTTCCACCTCATGGCTGCCATATACTGGTGTTTGTGGACAGCCACAGACTGTACCTGCCAGGTCATACAGATCAGTGTCTCTGGCCACGGACACGGTACCTGTGCCTTGCAGGGTGCTACGGACCATATCCGTACCAACCCAGACTGGGTACTGTCATCAGAAGCAGGTGTTCATTGACTGGACACAGATCCCTGTCGGGCCTGGCCAGAGCCACGTGCACGTGGTCTCCTGGGGCGGTCTGATGACAGCACAGACCCAGCATTGCTGGGGCTGCTGCTGGCACTATGGGGGGCGGCCGCGGCCCTGTTGTCATCCGCGACGACTGCCAGCTGCTGCTGTTGCTGGCATATGCCCACGTCGACGCCTCAACCATCCACCATCGCCCTGGCTCATGGACATGTAGTTGTGGAACCGGTCTAATATGTCCCCACAACGTCTGTCTATGACATCGGTGAAATTACGGATGGCAGCCGCAATGTCACGCATACTGTCAGTCATGGCTGTGCGACATGCTGTCAGCTCCCTCAGACCCTGTCTGGTGTACCGTTCCATACGTGACTGTGCCTGCATGACAGCCCGAAACATAGCTGAGGTTGTAAGACCTCTGTGGGCATCGTCTGACAGGGGCAGTATGCCCACGGATGCTCCCACGAGAACCCCTGGACATCTGTCTGTGTGGTACCATCTCAGGGCCATGCCCATGGCTGCTGTGTGGGGAGGCATGTGCCACAGATACCACATTACCCTGGTCAATGCCCACTGTATGCTGTCCATCACCTAGGGACATTGGTGACAAAGGGTGTATTGGCAGGATAACTGTGCGCATTGATGGGGTTGACAGCTGTGTACTGTCAATCGGCTGACCAATGATGGACCCTGGCATACCTTCCTGTGCCATTACACAGATGTCATCATTATCAGTACCCATGGCACCTGATTCAGGTTCCCTGCTGCATGACACCAGAGCAGCACCAGAACCTGTGGGAGGGAAACAGGAAACACAGTTTACAATGTCTACACAATATTACCAGTGATGCACACATCCACACATGCACAGGTCCAGACATGCACACATGCACATGCACACATGCACACATGTGCACATGCACACATGCACAGGTGCACACATGCACACATGCACAGGTGCACACATGCACACATGCACATGTACACATGCACACAGTTGCACACAATTGTACACTACTCAGTATGCGTGATATCAACACACAGACACAGACACACCTGCATGCATACAAAGAGCACTACTAAGTGAGCCTAATATTACTATTACTATCAAGACTATTACAGGTATTGTTAATACACACTCACCAGCATGGATAGGCTGCATTGCTGTTACACCGGAGGGACCTGCAGAAGTGAGGAAACTAATGTCAGTGGGCACAACTGTGCCATTGTTACTGAGTATGATACAGGTCAGTAGTACAACAGTCGCCTTTCACAGGTCAGCTGCTAATATTGAGGATATCACACTTGCACATTAAATACTATGATGACAGCTACAAACCAAGGACACACCTCACACATGCATTAACTACCAGTGTACACAACAGTCAACTATACATATGGCATATTACCTGCACGCCATAGTCTTGCTGCTGCGTGGCTCCAGCCTCCATCATAATGCATGTCTGCTGCTGTTGTTGTTGCTGGCGGACTGGAGCCACTACACTCATGAGTAGTCCCTCCAGTCTGGTGAGTGGGGGATGTGTAGCCACCCCACCACCTGTGGCGACCTGTTGCCTGTGGATATCCGACGCACGCTGACGGACATTTCTGATTAAATCACTGCAGTGATGTCGTACCTGCTCATATGTCCTATTATGCATGCCTATGTCATTTACCCGACGGACCAGGTCTTGCCACAGTGCAGCCCTCTCCTGCTGATTCTGGCTGGTGCGGGAAAAGAGTATTGCATAATCCCGCACCAGGCTCTGGTGTATCTCCTCATCCTCAGCTGCGGAGTAAGCTGGATTTCGCGGGTGAGCCATGTACCTGAAAAAGAAAATAACCTGATATCAGCAATATATGTCAGCAGAATTTGGCACACATACTACACATGCTACTCGACTGTTATGATACAACATATCTCACATATATAGCATCTGTCTGTCTATTGGTGGATACACATGTAAATGGCCAGGTATCAGTGCTCAGCCAGCAACTGTGCAACAGTACCTGGCACACTCCATACGACATACTACCAAACCCCAGCAGTCAGAACACTGATTCAGGTCCAGAGCACCTCCTCACTCTGGGGTTTGTATCTAGGTACTGTATGGCCTACATCATCAACTACTGTGAGCTGACCACAAACTAATTGCCCTGGATATACATATCCCACCTCCACCACCAGCACAAACGACTATAGTGAATAACATTGCAGATGCAAACTTTACACTTTGTAACAGTGACATGGTATCCTTTCAGCCCACTGGGCCAGTGGAAGACACAACCCACAATGCTGACCCCTACACAAATGCTTTCTACGGACATCTCCGAGAATGCATGGATCATGCAATCCCATATATGACCAAGACACTCTCCACAAAGGGACAGCATCCTGTCTGGTGGACCCCAGCCATAGACAGATTGTATTACAAAGATGGAAGCTACTGCAAGACAGAGCATAATTCCATAAAGGGAAGGCATGTCTGAGCAGCACTAGTAAGGATCTATTTTCCCTCATACAAACATCCATGGGCAACTTTGAGAGGGAAATCAAGAGGGACACTACAGATAACCAGAAGGCCTTCTTCAGTTATGTTAGCAACCTGGTCAGAATCCCTCCTCTATGCTCATAGTTAGTACACAACAACAAATAATTCACTGAAACCACAGATATTGACAACATTGTGGCAGACAGGTTCAGTGCAGGTGTCACCCCTCCCTCTCCCCCAAAATAAGACATAGTTATCCCAGCTGACTGTAACCTCCCTGTCATCACAGATGTCCAGGTGAGAGCCGCCCTCAGGAAAGCAGAATACACAACATGACTGGGACCTGATGGTATCCCCGGTTGCATGCTACATGAACTCTGACAGGAGCTAAACACACATATAGAAGTGCTATGTAACACTAGCCTGACTACAGGATATGTACCTGTACACTGGCGCACAGCAGCAGTGGTTCCACTCCACGAAGGAGGCACCTCAACATACCAATACAATACAACACAATACAATACATTACAATACAATACTATACAATATGCTATTGCCCCTGGGACTACAGCAGCATACTGTTCTGCTACCCTGACCATTGTGACACATGTGGTGTGATGGTACCTGCTGCTGTCACACAGTTACACAGGGTGACTCATATGGCATATTACCTATCTGACTAACATTCAGCAGGGGTATGTGTGACATGTACTCATGGGGAGTCTTGCTTCTTAACACTGTGTGGTTTATTGCAGGGTATGTCTTATCTGTGGGTAGGAACCTTTACCTCCACATGTGCTCTCTATTGCAGTGGCATGGACGACACACAGCAGTCATTTAGGTTGTGGATGGTGTGAGGTGTTACTATGGTTGTTGGACATCTGTCATGGGTGTGACTTACGTATGTAAATCCAGGAGTGGTAACCTCTATGTGGGTAGTATGTGTGTACTCTGTGGTGTTGTCAGTCACTGTGCATTGGTAATGTGTTTGAGTGCATTGTCACAGTGTTGTACATGTCACTGTGTCCTTCTCCATATCTGTAGCTGTCATGTGAGGTACATACCATGGCAGCCATTATGTGGTGTGGAGGGGTACACTGACCTACATGTCCATAGCTGACACACCATGTCTGCTGACACATACCATGTGCAGGTATTCCAGGAATAGTGTGCCACTGTGAATATCATTGGGGACTATTGTACACATTTATGACCCTGTTCACCCCTGACACATGCAGTGGTGGGCAGCCAATCACATATCTGGTGGTTACTGGTGTAGGTGATTTGAAATGGGGTATGGTACTCCAGTTTTGACACTGGTGTTCACTCCATGCCTTTGTCACCAGGCACCTGTTGCAATACATCTGTACACATGTGCCTCACTCAGAATATATATACATCTCTCTCTCTCTCTCTATATATATATATATATATATATATATATATATATATATATATATATATATATATATATATATATATATATATATATATATATATATATATATATATATATGTCTGTATACATATACACATATATATATTGATGTACATATATTGCTATAGATATGGAGAGGGGGTGTGACACAGAAGGGGTGAGAGTGACAGAGGGGGTGGGACAGGGGGTGTTGAGGTCGTCATATACAGTCATACCTGTAGATAGTCAGATCAGTCTGTCTATGTATATGTATCTACATATATCTATATCTGTATGTGTGTATTACATATATATGTTTGTACATATTCTATCTATCTACATCTGTCTATGTATTCCTACATCTCTCTCTATGTATGTATACATATATGCATATTATATATATATATATATATATATATATATATATATATATATATATATACATACATACATATTTTGACATACATACGTATCCATATGATAGACAGGTATATCAACATGTTTGTCTACCATACTGTATACACACACTAACATACTGCTAAACATACATAACTGTGAAACCTACTTTGTACATTGCACTACAACCTACATTCAACCTACATTGATATGTGCACATAGATGCTCTCACATACAAATGTATGTACAGCCTTCACTGATAGTTGCTGTATGTCCCCTGCCCTTTGCACATCTTCATATACATATGGATACAGACCAATGACACATATGGAGGGTTCACAGTATGTAGACCTTTATAGTATTACTTTACATTACCTGTGTTTGTCACAGCTGCTTGTGTTGCCATCTGGTTTTGTGTCCTGCTGCTCCACTTGCCAGTTGTCAGCTTTCAGGTGGCTGTTGCTGAACAGTTTTGTTTGTGTATGTTTAATTTCATTTTTCTCTGTCTCTGTCTCTCTCTCTCTCTCTCTGTCTGTCTCTCACTTCCTCCTCAGGGTGCAATGAAAGTATTGCATGTGTGGACTGGGAGTACAGCATACTTTTGTAGGTATCTGCATATGTCCATGTGATGGCCTCTGCACCAATTGTTAGCCAGCATTTGCTAATTGCATGCAGCCAGTTGTGTACTGATTGCAGTTCTCACTGTGATTTCAGAACAGTGCTATAAAAAGGTATGTGAGATAGGCGTAGCCCTTTCAGATTTTAAGGGCAGGGACCATGCTGGTATGCTGTGGACAATGTTCTGTGAGTGTAAAGGTTGGTATCTCTCTCATATTTCCAGCTGTGTTGTAGATTAACATTCCTCCATTCATTTCTCCAGTTTCCTGTACTAACTGTGTATGTACACTGACACCTACGACTACTACTACTGTTAATGTGTGTGTGTGTGCTTTCCTTGCACTTTTGCTTGCACTTTGTTGCTATGGCTTCAATATTTGCCCTTTACAGTCACTACTTGTATGCCTGCTAGGTGTCCTGACTGTAGTGTGCTGCTGTGGCTTTCCTATTTTCCATGTACATTCACACCTTGGAATGCTTGCTATATCTGCTAGGGTGTTACAGCATGCAGTGTGGTCTGGCCATGGTGTGGGCCTTGACATCTATTAGGGTATTTGAGTATGCTGCTGAGCAGGCCCCAGACACTCTCAGGTGCATCTGTTATCTGCCTCATGGAATGGTAAATATCAGTGGGGTACACCCATTAAATTGTCTGGTATGCTGCAGTTGTGACTGTGGGATAGCATGAGCATATGTATTACTACACTTTTTCTGCCATGCAAGTGGTGCATACTTTCAGGACTCCATAGTTACCATTGCATGTGTTGTAACACCTTTCTGCCTACTGTTTGTACATTTCACATGGAGTCTGTGGGGCATCCCTGTAACTCATTCACTGTTGCTATGTCTAGGCTCTTAACTATTCAAATATGGTGGTGTCAGACCTCTCATGTGTACAAATATTTGCAGGTTGTCCACATTTCTGCCTCATATTTTGGTCAATATCTCATGCACAGCTTTTTCTGGCAAATCACTCTGGGCTCAAGTCAGAATATAGTGACAAACATTCAAGTTTCAGACTTCATACCCTTCCAAACATCCCACAAAATGCAGAACCTGTTACTCTCTGAACTGTCTAAGTTTGTTGTAACATTATTTGTAATGTGTCCCTGGTTTTGGCCCTTTGCTCCACATATTTTATTACTTGGTCCGGATGTGTTCCTGTAAGAGGTTGTGGGGTATGGGCAGTGATTATCCTGCTGTGAGTATGTGTGTGGCTTGCAAGGTGCTACAGTGACATTATTACCTACTAGCTACCAACTAGCATGGCTGTTTCTGTTCACACACTACTATTATGGAAATCCACTAGTTTTGACAGTAATTCTAAATGACATGCTTTGTGTACTACACATCCTATATTCCCTTTACATTCATTCCTACTATTACATGATATATTTATTTTAGCACAATGTTCTTGTATAACAGTCATGGCTTAGTGGTAAGTCATGCAGACTACTGTTTCCAAGGTCCTGGGTTCGGGACTGACAGTGGGATTTTATTTTGCTTTTGAACTGACTACAGGACCTGTCAATCAGAGTGCCTAAGGCACTTTTAAGCAGTTGTAAGCCGGTTAGCGCTGGTTTGCGCTGAGCTCCTGCATGCGCACTGGCGTTCAGCTCACAAGACACCCGCTTACAACCGCTTAAACGTGCTTACTCTTGCACACCCGCTTATTTTCTTTGAAAGAAATGAAAATGGGGAGACAGGAAAGTGGTGAAAAAGGGGTCACAAAGAGGGTAAGACAGTAGGGAAACAAGCTTGGGTTTTGCAGGAGGGATGTAGGTAAGGCCCATAGCTGCCCATTTCTTCATCAGCAACAGCTGTGCATATGTTTGTAATTTGGTGTGACATTTGATACCTTCCACCCCTGAGAGAGGTGTAAGGACAACAATAATACTTGTTGTACAGCCAATTGTAATTGATAGTTTCCATGTCCGCCAGACATATGTGCGGAATGGGCAGCTATGTATGGGGCGTAATTTTTTGTGGGTACAGAGTGCCCTTTTTTTTTTCAGGTGAGAGTGGTATGTCAGGTGAAGGAAGTCGGTATAGCTGGGGAGGTAGGTTGGGTAGGTCAACAGACAAGACAAACAAGACGCATACAGGGCGGTGTATGACATGTGTGGGGGTTACACAATTGACGGGACGGAGGTTTGGATATCCAGAGCCCATGAGCCCACAGATGGCAACAGTGGAACTGATATCCCCACCCATGGGCAGTTGCCACTGTTCCTTCACTGCCCAGGACGGGCTGTGCTGGGGCTGTGTAGGCCGGGCAACAGGCATGCCCGTAAGTTGTGCCACCTGTGCCTCAAGCTGGCGTAGGGGCCCAAGAACAGAGTCCTGGATCTCCCTACGCACCACAGTCCGGACGCTACGGAGGGTGAGTGGTGGTTCTCCTCCGTCCACGCTTGCAGAGGGGGGACGGGCCCCATCCCCTGCAGCGCTTCCACCCGCAGGTGGCACAGGGCCACCGGAGGAGGGTCCAGACTGGGCACTAGTGCCAGGTGCACTCGCCAGCTGAGGTGGGAGAGGTGGGTCCGCTGGAACCCGCCTTCCCTGTCGCCCTATGTTTTGCATTATGTCATGACAGTTTGGGTTAGTAACATACAATACCATTCGCAATTAGTTGTAACAGCATGCATTAGTATTCCCATTAACCAAACACCCAGATATTCACACCATTGAACAGCGAGCATAACACATGCATAATTTGAACAGCAATACACAGTCCAACAACATGCAGGGTTGATTGATGGCAACAGGCCATCAGGTTTGGATGTATGAACAGGGCAGATGCATCAACGGACATGCAAATATTTATGACCCAACAGGACAAATGTCCAGGGGTGTTAATTGTGATTGCACATACCAATTTCACGTGGAATGGATTATATGTGGTTATAGGGTGGGGTGAAGAAAATATTATTAACACCTTTACCAATACATATGCTGTACATTTCTAATAGCTACAGATATATACACACTACTGTTCTTACTACAGTTTCCTATATGATAACTACTTCAATTTGGTGATAGGACTGTTACTGCTACATCAATATACATTTTATTGTTATTCATACACATTCATATCTGGCTTTGTTCAGCTACATCATCCTGCTACATTTGCTTTATATAGCTATAGACAACTGTGGATGTTTGATATTTCAGACAATCATACTATCTGCATATTGCAGACTGAGAGCAACATATCCAGATTTTGGGATACACATTCCAGCTGCAGCAACACTTTGGACACATTTCGCAGTTTGGTTCTACTTGTCACATTCATTTCATTCTGTACTGACTGCAGTATACTTTATTCAGGGGTTATTACTACTTTATTGGTGGATTCATAACTCTTTCTCACACTCTCTCACTTGTTTTCATTTTACTATTCAGGATGGTACTTACTTCTAGGCTTTATTGACATGTTTTACCTGTAGTTATTACAATCCTTTCCAGCAGTCTCACTTCTGTCATGTTTCAGTATTTCAACAGGGATATATTTCACACATGTGATTTGCTCATCTTCTGCAGCTGTACTTTTCAGCCTGCTGCAGGTTGTGTACTATTATATTACAGGTGGGGCATCTTTATTTCAGACTTTATTTCAGACATTTTCATTTTTCTGTTTGGATTACAGACTGCAACACACTTTTCTAATCAAGCAATACTTGCAAACACTTTTACACTGTTACTTGCACATTTTATTACTTAGTGACTACACTGCACTCTTTTGCTAACTGTCATACTTTGATATTTCTTTACAGTTACTGGGAGTGGATTACTGACCTGCCTGGTGGTGCAACCGCACCAGCCTATCGCCATAGGCTCTGCGGTTCGCAGAACGGACACCTGCAGCTGTAATATAAATGAAGTAATATTGGAATACACATCTCCATAATATCAGCTAATTTAATTTCTTACATACATAATTAAATGTAACTTACTCAGTAGTGGGGCGTTGGGCATTTGCCGGGCCTCCTGTATCCAAAGGTTCAATTGGTCCTGCTTGCATCTCTTCAGGTCCGCATGGTGGTGACGGACCTGCTCACCAGTCCTTGGAATCCCTGTGGCACTGGTGAGATCATGAGCCAACCGGTCCCACGCCTCAGCCCTATATGCTCCCCACAGGACCTGGCCCTGCATGAGTTGGGCCTCATGATTGTGGACTAGGAGCCAGACCATGTATCTGGACTCCTCAACGCCCCACCTCTGTGCTCGAAAGCAACTACCCTCACCTACACCTGACATTCTGGCTGCAAGTCAGTTCTACAATCGTTTATGCTGTGTATTCCGCCTATGGGGCTTATATATGCCGTCTTTCCCAGGACTTATCTGTGATTGGCCATTTTGGAATTGTATCCACTTCACAAAACCTGCTTTGTCATGCTCCACTTTCTATTCATTCCTATATATTTGCTATTACTGCATTTCTGAGTACAGCTGTCGTGGCTTAGTGGTTCAGTACCTTGACTATGGTGCATGGTATCCTGGGTTCGAACCTGGCCACTGCTTTTTATATTTTATGACTGTCTAGACAGGCTAGGGGTGTGTCTGTGTAAAGGCAGTTTTGTTACAGCTTGCTCAACGTTGCCCGCCGGTTAGCTTGTTAGCGCGGTGCGCAGCTCCGCGCAAATGGGGTGTGCTGGTTTACGCCTCATTTGGCTGTCAGCACGCATATTACGCTCAGCTCAGCTAGGGTCACACAGTTTTAGCGTGTGAAACCACTGCTCAGCTACGGGCACTCATTTTGCACCTGTTAAACCACTGCTCAGCTACGGGCACTCATTTTGCACCTGTTAAACCACTGCTCAGCTATGGGCACTCATTTTGCACCTGTTAAACCACTGCTCAGCTACGGGCAGATGCACTCACCTTGTTAAACTGTAGCTCAGCTATAGGCACATCTGGCATTTTCTATTGTTTTGTTACCTCACATTTCTTCAAAATAAATGGACTATTTCATTACATTTTACATAAATTGTGATTTTATATGTGTACATATTTGTCAGGGACTTGTTTCGTGCTTATTTTACTAAAAATAAAATTGATGTTGTGGGGGCTCGAACCATGGATGCCTGCTCTTCAGCCGACGTCTCTACCGCTACGCTATTGCTTCTTGGCTTACTTTGCATATTTAGTTCTTATATGCTTTCCCACTGACTGCTAACTGTGGCTGTGCTACTGGCACGCCCGCGCAAATGAGCGCACTCACGGGCAAACATCTTTACAATTTAAAAAAAATTATAAGATGTTCATTTGTACATTTTATGTTCGTAGTCTGTGGGGGCATGTGTTGTGTTGTGTTTATTCACATTTCCATGGACTCTGTCATGGGTGTTTACTTTGGGCACTTTTACTCTTCTGGGGGCGTGTCCGCTTGCAGGGCTCGGCCTACGGACACGCCCCCTACTGTCTTACACGGACCGTGTTAGCCTTAGGTGTGATTCAGCATGCTCTCATGAATATGCAGAGCATGCTGACATCACTCCGTTTAACTGCAGCCTCCGTGTAAGAGTTATAACTCTTACACGGAGGCTTCGTGAATCCTGCCCTATGTAAAATCTCACAAGACATTTACTACTTTGATTAGGTCATTCACAGTTTCTTATTTTTTACATATTTTTTATACTATGGATAGTTTATATATCATCGAGGGTTAGATTAATAGGGTTGATTGTTAAGCTTGTGACCTAATGTCCTTCAAAGAGCTTGATTGTTGTAAATATTGAGATAATTTTCTATATATACATATATATATATATATATATATATATATATATATATATATATATATGTGTGTGTGTGTGTGTGTGTATCAAGACTATTTTTGAAGGAAATTAATGACTGAGTAACTTCTGATCATAAAGGAAAACATATTCATTTTTTTGGAAAATGTTATCTAATGTATCTGCTATGTTTTTGTTGTTGATATTTATATTTAACATTAGCTTCCATGATCTGGTATCAGCTGTTTGGTGTGATGTGTTCCAGTCATACACTTTCAAATAGCACAGGATCAGCCAGTGTCTTGTAGAACAAGCAAAAGTCACCTGTTAGTAATCTGTAAGAAAGAATATAGTGACAGCTCCTGAAACCGTTCTGAATAGTTCATCATCTTTCCCTGTGATGGTACGTACCAAAGAATCATTGTGCATCTTTAAGTTCTTTCAAATGGTTTAGTTTAAAGGCTAAACAATTCAAAATTGTATTTGGTCATGTGATGAGATCAGTGAGGATAAAGTGGTGGAGTGATCTCCCTAGACATGTCCTTTAAGTTTAGATGGGCTATAGAGCATGCATTTCACATTTTGGAAGAAACACACTTATCAAAGTTTAAATTGTTTTCTACTTTTGTCCCTTGATCCGTAATGGTGGTGTCACTTTACAGTTAAACTACTCATTTGTAATCATACGTTATGTTGTTTTTGCCAAGTCTTGTAATTATACACTTACTGACATTAAATGTGAGGTCATTACTGGTATGTAGACTTCACGTATATGTTTCAGATTTTGTATCTACAACTATCTTCTGCCAATAATGTATGCCTCTTGCTCGTTTCTTGCATTTGACAATCTGCAAGTGCATCCCATATATTGTTTGCAACATCTGTTCTGTCATTTGATTTGGAATTATTGCTTTATTTTATTTGACAACATCTAAGCTTGCACACTTGAAACCTCCTCTCTGTATGGGTAATATGTTTACATAGCTTTGTATTCTGCTGTCATGTGTTCATGCCAGACATTTTTTATGGCTTATTTCAGTAATTGTATTTCATTTTCTTTAGTACAGTTCTTAAACTCTTTCAGTTTTCCTTTTAATGTATGTAGTTGTGTAGAAGCTAAAGTGATTTTTAGATCATTTTCTAGCACCCCTTTCTTCTTCTTTAAGTACATTTTTCTTAATGTATTTATTATGTGGATTTGCTTTAAATGCTTACACTGGTCCTTCAGATCAGATCTTTGTAAGTTTAACAGCAATTTCTGTAATCTAGTTGGTAGGTTTATTTATTTAACTTTTTTGACTGGGAGAGTCTGTTTGGGAATGACCTATTTTCAGAAGTGGCTTTGGGGAAAAAAACTCCAAAAAGGAAAACCTTATCAATTTGATATCAGTAATGTTTTGGTAACTAAGTAAGGTTTACAGCTGATAGCTGAAAAAGTATTAACATACATATTACGTACATCTTTATGTGCATTTAAGTTCTATGTGAATAAGTAATGGAAAATAGCCAAGAATTTGAAAGATAACCACAAAGCCTTCTTTAGCTATGTCAAGAATCTAAGTGGCAACTCGCAGATATGCTCTGAACTAGTGCAAAATAGCACAAAATATACTGAACCCACTGATATTGCCAACATCCTGGCAGATAGATTCAGTGCAAACTTCACCCCCCCTCTCACCCCCAAAAGGGCCCACAACAGTACCGGAAAAGTATAGTGTCCCGGAAATCACAGACGCACAGGTGAAAACAGCCCTTTCAAAAGCCAAAAGCACAGCATCAGTGGGGCCAGATGGTGTCCCAGGCTGCGTCTTGCATGAACTACAGAACGAACTAACCTCCCACCTAAACACACTGTTCAACCTCAGCCTCTCCACAGGCTATGTGCCCATAGAATGGCACACAGCAACAGTTATTCTGCTCCACAAAGGAGGGGCCACAACTGACCCTGGTAACTATCACCCCATAAGCCTGACTAGCCTAGTCTGCAAGGCTATGGAGCACATCATCATGGAACTCATTAACAAAGACATTGGGAACCTCCAAACACTTGACCCGACCCAGTTTGGCTTTGTTAAGGGCAGATCATGCCTACTAAACCTGGTTGACTTCTTTGAAACAGTCACCAAGTCCATAGATGAGGGGAAGGTAGTTCACACAGCCTACCTTGACCTCGCCAAGGCTTTTGACACCATTCCCCACTCGGGAATTATAGAAAAACTCACCAGCCTGAACATAAACCCCTACGTCACGAGATGGGTTGCCAACTGGCTTACAGACAGAACTCACACGAAAAGAATAGCGGGCTCCAGGTCCGACTCTAAACCAGTCACAAGTGATGTCCCACAAGGCTCGGTCCTGGGACCCCTACTGTTTGGCATATACTTCTCAGAAGTACAGGCAAACACAGGAGGACTATGGCTAACCAAGTTCGCCGATGACTGCAAGCTGAGAGCCATAATTGACTCTCTGGCTGACATGGACATTCTCCAAAAGGGCCTTAGGAGACGGACACCTGGTGTCAAAGTCATGGTCTCAAGCTAAATGCCAAAAAATGCATAGTCATCCCATTTGGGAAAAACAAAACACCCATGAATTACCACATAGGTGGCAGCCCTCATAATACAGAAGAAGTAATAAGAGATCTGGGGACACAGGTAGATAGTAATCTCTCCTTTGACAATCATATTGCCAAAGTAGTTAGGAAATCCTTCTATGTAGCCCATCTAATTACTAAAGGGTTCGCATCGAGAAATAAAGAGGTTATAGTGCCCCTCTACTCATCACTCATCAGACCCCTGATAGAGTACAATGCCCCATTTGGGATGTACCTCACAAGACACTTCCAGCAGCTGGAAAGACCACAAAAGTACCTCACCAAGAGGATTACTGGTCTCAAACATATGTCCTATGCAGCCCAACTGGAAAAACTCCAGCTGTACTCAGTGGCATATCACTTACTCAGAGGTGATCTCTGCCTGACTTACAAAGCCATGTCCAACTCAGAATTGATGGACATACTCCACCTAAAGAAATCCAAGTCACTGCGAGCCACTCGCTCTAGTGAACTAAACCTCGCCAAAACAATAAATAGAACATGCTGGGGGGATAGATTCCTGTCACAGAGACTCCCCATGCTTTGGAACAAAATTCCTAACTACATTAGGCAGAGCCCCTCACTAACGCTCTTCAAGAGAAACCTTGACGAGTGGATGGGTAACAGAAAATACACCCCTGGGATCACTTCATTGGCTCTTCTTGACAGAGGCTCAGTTAATTAATTAATCGGGTGGTGAAAGCTGACACACTCTGGCTGGCCCTCTGGCAGATAGCCTAGTACATACCTATGAACCTAAAAACATTCAATAAATGTGACAATTACTTGTGAGCATTTAAGTTAGCATGGTATTAGATCCGAGTATTTGCAAGATCAACATAAATTAGGCAGCAAATCCACGATTGTTCTAGGAGTATTCTGTTGTATAGTTACATATAGTTTACTGCATGGACATAAATGTGTAATAAGAACTAAGCACATGATTTTGACTAATTAGCAGTAGTCAAATGAGGAGGAGAAGAGAGAGGATCTGTGTAAAGGATTAAAATGGTTTGCAGTACTTCAGTAGTAAGGCAGGGGAAAGAAAGGTTAAGGTCAGGAAGTATAAAAACTGTGCATGTAGTTTCACAGGAGAAGCAGGCCTTAGTTTTCAGAAGGCCATTGCCTGTTAGAAGTAGGTGGATATAGCTGGGAGAGAGAAAGGACTGGAGAGAGAGAGAGAGAGGCAAGTAGAGAAGAGATAGTCGGATGTGGTTAACCAGGAGATGAGTAGACAGATTGGCATTTGTGTTTTAGATACTGTTTAAGTTTGCAAAACAGTTACTTACAATATTTTGCAATGCTTTGTGAACTGATTCCACTAATCCTGATTTGCAGTAATTAGAATTATGAAACTTTATACAGGCATGAAACAATTTCCAGCATTTCTATATGTGTGTGTGCATGTCTTGCATGTGCTTCTATCAAAACTATTGACACATATACTCTTGGTATTCTTAACCCTACTAAAACATGCAGCACAGCAACACAGGCACGTACAAATGCTCGCACACTCACACACACACACACACACACACACACACACACACACACACACACACACACACACACACACACACACACACATACACACACACACACACACACACACACACACACAAACACGCACCTTTCCATTAATTACTTCCTGTGAGGCTAACCGTTCCACTCCTGCCATAGGACTAATGGCTGTACACTGTCAAAAGATTGTGTACAGTTTTCTCACTTCACTCAGCAATTATCTCTGTAGAACTTTTCTTTGACTCAGTCTACCATGCTATTCTAGTCCTGTTGGAAAGTTCCAGAAAAGTGCACATGGCTAACTGGCATAAGCCATATTCTGGACCACTGAATTTGCCTTCCTCAGAGAGATTGGTTATAGGATCATATGAAGTTATTTGGCTAATGGCCCTAGGGCCCTTACAAGCCTAGCCAAGTTCTTACCCTTGTTTCCATGATCAGCACCTATTGCCCCTGTCCAAGAGGGGCACAGGTGGAACCCCCAGAGTGAATTTGTGGTCTCCCATCCTATTGTCCAGATTGCGTTTGAAGAGGGCCAAAAAGATGTTCTGTTTGACATGAATTGGAAGTCTGTTCCTAAGGTGTGGTAACCCCTGGAAGACAAATCTGTCCCTCCAGTAGGTTTTATTAATGTCACATACCAGGTTAAGGTATTTAGAGCCAGTAACCCGTGTACCATTTGACTTACGGATATGCACCATTTCCAGTAAAGCAGGGTCAGAGATTGCCTTGTGTGCAAGGCAGAGATCACCTCTGAGTAGTCTGCATGAAACGGAGTAAAGTGACAGTGATTTCAGACGATCCCCATAGGCAGATGCTGAAGACCTTGAATTTTCCTTTTGAGGAACCTTTGTGGTTTCTCCAATTGCTGCAGGTGCTTGGAAAAGTACATAGGTGTGTACTAGGCTAATGGCCCTTGAGCCTTTACAAGCCTAGCCCATAGGATTACCCTGGCATTGTGCCACCCGACCTTAGTTCCCAGTGCCTTTGTTGAGTAGAGCCAGTGGATTGATCCCCGATGTAAATTTTCTATTTCCCATCCACTCATCAAGATTTCTCTTGAAGAGGGCCAGTGATGTTTGACATGTATGGGAAGTCTATTCCATACCATGGGCAGTCTCTGGGTTATGAACCTGTTCCTCCAGCACATTCTGTTGATTGTAGTAATGAGTTTGAGGTCTCTGGAGCATGTGGTGCAGAGGGATTGGATTTCTTTAGATGTAGCATTTCTAACAGACCTGGGTCAGACATGGTTTGTAAGTCAAGCAGAGATTGCCTCTAAGTAGGCGATATGAGACAGAGAATAGTTGGAGTTTTTTGAGTCTGTCCATATAGGACAAGTGTTTAAGGCCTAGGATCCTCTTTGTGAGGTACTTTTGCAGCTTCTCCAGTTGTTGCAGATGTCTAGTGAAGTACATGCCAAATGGGGCATTGTACTCGATGATTGGCCTGATGAGGGAAGAGTTAAGGGAGACAATGACCTCTTTCTTCCTGGATGCAAAACCCTTAGTAATGAGATGTGCCACATAGAAGGACTTTCCGACCACAGTGGCAATGTGGTGGTTAAAATAGAGGTTGCTGTCAACCTGTGTTCCCAGATCTCTTATAACACCTTCTGTGTTCAGTGGACTACCATCGATGTGGCAAATCTTGGGAACTGGGTTTTTCCCAAAGGGGATGTTGACACATTTTCTGGCATTGAGCTTAAGGCCTTGGTTCTGACACCAGTCATTGGTCTCAGTGAGACCTTTCTGTAGGATGTCAGCATCACTTGGAGAGTTAATAATAGCTCCCAGCTTGCAATCGTCTGTGAACTTTGTCAACCAGAGTCCCTTTGTGTTGCCCTGGAGTAGATACTAAACAGGAGAGGACCCAGGACTGATCCCTGTGGGACTCCGCTCATGACTGGTCGGCAGTCTGACTTGGAGTCAGCTACTTCCACACTGTGAGGTCTGTCTGTGAGCCAGTTTGCAACCTACCTAGTGATATAGGGGTTGATGCCTAGCTTTGTGAGTTTTTCTATGATTCCTGAGTGGGGAATGGTATTAAAGGCCTTGGCCAGATCAAGGTAGGCTGTATGAACCACCTTGCCTTCATCCACAGCTCTGGTGACTGACTCAAAGAAGTTGACCAAGTTGAGCAGGCATGATCTACCCTTCACAAAACCAAACTGTGTGGGATCCAGAGTTTGGAGATTCCCTATATCTTTGTTTATTAGGTCCATGATGATGTGTTCCATAACTCTGCATATCAGACTTTTCAAGCTAATGGGGTTATAGTTCCCAGGGTCTGTAGTCTCTCCTCCTTTGTGGAGAGGGATCACTGTAGCAGTGCGCCATTTGGTAGGGACAAAGCCTGAGGTGAGGCTGTGATTGAACAGGGCACACAGGTGAGGTGCCAGTTCACTCTGTAGTGCATGAAGAACACAGCCAGGGATGTTGTCAGGTCCCATAGAAGCTGTATTCTTGGCCTTGGATAGTGCTGTTTTAACCTGTGCAGCAGTAATACTGGGTGCCTGGCAATCTACTGTTATTGTGATTGGTCCTTTGGGGGGAGTGAGGTTGGCACTGAATCTGTCAGTCAGCATATTGGCAATATCTGTTGGCTCGGTATAGGATGTACCATTGTGCAGTAGCTCAGTGCAAATCTGGATATTGCCATGGAAATTCTTTACATAACTATAGAAGGACTTCTGTTTGTCTTTACTATCTGCTGCAATTCTGTTTTCATGCCTAGCTTTAGATTACTAAGGAATTGGAAGTGTATAAAATTAAAGCTATTTGCGTGAGTGATACGAAAGTGAAGTACAGAGCAAACCAGTGTCTTTTTACCACTGTTGCACTACACGTGTCTCTGAGTAGGAAGCAGATCACATAGAGCCCATTTGCTAAAAACAGGTTTTTGAATCACAGCTTTTGTTTTTTCTTTGATTTTTAGACCCAGTTGTATGTAAACTGTGGGAAGTAGACTTATTTCATTTCCTACATTTTTATTTATTATTTATTTATTTCTCGTTTGATTACCGGAGAGGTCCACTGGGCCCTGGGGACCCGTTTTCAGTGGAGGCCCGGGGAGAAAAGCTCCAAAAGTACAAATACAAATTACAAATTACAAAATATGAAAAAATATAAGTGATACATTGAGGTGACCAGTTTGTACAATAGGAACATTCATTATTACAAAATAGTCAAATACAACTTCACTAAGGTTATTCTAAAAGGGTTATACAGTTATAAAGCTGTTCTTATAGAGTAATTTGAGAAAATGCATTATATAAGCACATTCTAAAAAGGCTATACATTTATAAAGCTATTCTTATAGAGTAATTTGATAAAATGCATTATATAAGCACATAGAGAAGAGAGTTAAGAAAATCTATTTACAGTATTTACACAAGGGGGTTCAAAGATAAATAATTGTAGGACATTTTGAGAGCAAGGGTACATTCCATGTGGGATATCAATGTGTTCTTGGATAATTTTAGGTGGGGTAGACTATATGCACTGCCTCACCTTTTTACATTCTAGGTAGGATATCAGTGTATTCTTGTATAGTTTTAGGTAGGGTGAAGACAGGAGCATTTCCACTTAGTGGACAGATGTTTGAAAAGCTGAGTTTTGAAATTTTCAGAGTTTGATATTGTTCTTAAAGAGGAAGGGAGAGAGTTCCAAGTCTTGCCAATAGTGAAGGAGAAGAGAAGTTGGCCAGCTGGACTTTTAGGTTTATTGATAGCAATCAGGTTTTGATGTTCGGATCTGAGAGTTCTATTGGAGATGTAGGGTGGAAGGATGTTAGCTAGGGCAGGACAGTTAGATGGCTGAAATATAAGTTTGTGCGCTGTGGTGAGCTGCAGATAGTTTAGGTAGTTTGGTAGTTCTAGCCAATTTAGGGATTGAAGGGAAAGGCAATGATGGGTGGAATTTTTACAGTTGGAGGCAAAGTTAGAGATTTTATTGTAGCAGCTTTCTAGTTTGGAGGTGATAGAGGATGACAAGTTGGTTAGGAGAGGAGCTCCATATAATAATGAGGGCAAAAGGTAGGTAGTGGCCAAAGTATGCCTGGTGGAGTGAGAGAGAAAGCGATTATTCCTATATAGCATGCCTAGTTTTTGGTGGGTTTTCTTAATATTTTGTTGAATGTGTATGACGAACTTTAGGAATTCATTGACTATAACACCGAGAAGTTTGGCAGAGGGAACCACTTCAGTAGTGGAGTTGGAGTTACTAAGGACTTTGAAAGTGTCTTTGTCATAGGAGTAAGACTTTCTGGGGTGAAGAGGAGAATTTTGGATTTGTTAGTGTTAAGGGAGAGGTGGTTTTGGCGCATCCAGTTTTCAGTGGTTGAGAAGGCAGCTTGGGTTTTGAGAAGCAGTTTAGAGATGTTTGAGGCAGAGCAGATTAAGGTTGAATCGTTTGCGTATTGAATAATTTTGGTATCAGGGATAGCAGTGTGAAAGTTATTAATAAAAATATTAAAAGCATGGGTCCAAGGATGGAGCCCTGTGGTACACCTGTTGGTGTAGGTAGGAAGGAGGAGATAGAGTTTTTTCCATTTGACTGCCTGAGACCTATCTGGTAAGTAGCTAGAGAACCAGGATAGAGAGTTAGATGAGAGATGCAGGTTTGATAGATGAAGGAGAAGATGTTTATGGGAAACAGTATCGAAAGGTTTAGAGAGATCAAGCAAAACAGTAGAGACCAGGTGACCTGAATCTCGGGCTTGATTGATAGTTTCTAAGAAGGAAAGTAGAGCAGTAGTAGTGCTATGGCCAGAGTGAAAGCCATGTTGAGTTGGTGTAAGAAGATGGTTTTGGTTTACATAGTTCTGTGAAATTGTTCTTGACGTCATATAGCCTATTTCTCATGCCTTTAATCCTACATGTACGTGATACTACCAGGACTGCATTTGTTGCAATTCACTTGAAAGCTGGAGAAGGTGATTCATGGTATAAAACTTATCTTCCTTATCAAGATTAAAGAGCTTCCTTTGTAACTGCTTCTTGGCTCCATTTTTGTGTACTTTAAGGCTTCATGTATTATCTTTTATATTTATTTCATCCCTTTGCTCTATACTTCACTTTCATATCACTCACACAAATAGCTTTAATTTTATACACTTCCAGTTCCTTAGTAAGTCCTTTGAACTGTATATGTGTAATTTCTATGGCTACAGCTAATACTTTTATCTCATTTCAGTTGAGTCTGTTACCAGTCTTTCCATTATTAGTCACTTTTAATCAGTGAATTGTGCAGGTCACCACTCAGCTTAACTGAAGTCACATAAACATCTATAATTTCCTAAGCCTTTTTATACCTAGTAAAGAATTTCCTTCATAAATGCTAGATTTTCCCTTGTCTGACAGTATGCTTGAGATTTCTTGCATTCTCTTCCACTATTGAGACCAAACATGTTAAACACCTTGATAGCTTCATTTTATGTGATATGTAAATTCTGCATACTGCACTTTCTCTGGCTGTTCTGCATTTCCACTTGAGATGCGGCTTAAATTTCTGGATCCAAAGCTTCCAGTTTTCAGACAAGTTACTGGGCATTTTCAGAGACTGTGGTTGACGTGAAGTCATTTTGAGCAAAAGTATGATGTGTAGCAATGGGAAAATCAAATGAGACTGTTTTTGTTTCCATGAGTGAGATTTGTAAATTTTACTACTTTGTTAAATGACAGCCAGAATGAAGAAATATTAGGGCTTGACACTTTGTGTAATTCAAAAGACAAAACATTGGGCCAGATTCCAAAAGAGTTGCTCTCAGTGTTAAGCCTGCCCTGATTCTGAAAGACTTGCTTTCTGTTTAAGTGATTTACCTCATTGTAAGGCCAGTCTATAAACAGGCTTACTATGGGGACCAGATTCCAAAACACCTGCTGTCAATCTGCTGTCAGTGTAAGCAGTCACTGGATGACACTGAGAGCAAGTCTTTTGGAACTGGACCCATTGTCTTAGCCTTTGTACTGTTTGTGTGAAGAATGAGACATTTTCCATTATTTTTTATCAAATGGCAAAAACAACATTCTTTCTGCACTTCATCTCATAAACATGATACAGTAATCATAATCATACCTTAGAAATTAGCTTGTTTCTCTTCTTAAAGTCACACAGTAGCTATTCAGCAGGAATTCCATTCTTGGTGTCATTGGGATCACTTTTTGTCTTGACACCATGCAATTTATTTTGATTGAAGTAGTTCAAAGAAGGATTAGAATGATGAGGTAAGAAACATCCACTTTCATGGCTTTGCTGTAAATGTTGAAAGAGTCAGCAATCACGTGTAATGGAAACCTCTTTCGGGAACACCAATTCTTAAGGAGAATCAACACATATCCTATGTCCTAAAAATATGTGTACTCAGTACATGCTATTGCCATGGCTGCCTTTTTATTTAATTCATTTGAAAGATGGAGAAGGTGACTCATAGTATAAAACGTATCCTCCTTAGCAGGATTAAAGAGCTTCTGATACCTCTAGAACTTCATATTTAAGAGTAAAAATGTCATTAATTATTCTTTTTTTTTTTTGAACTAGCTGCTCTTTACTACTCACACCATATCATGACATTGTACATTCTTCATGCAATGTACTCATCACGCTATGTTGTTGGCTGGCTGGCTCTTTTCCCTTTCTGGTACTATGAGTGAGCTTGGAAGTAGACCCGATTCCCTAACTGATGATACACAGCTTATTTCATTGAGCCCTTTAACGATGATCTTATACTTCATAACTGAAGTAATAACATTTGAAATCTAGCAGTAGTGTACTTACACATTTCTTAAGCTCCAGGTGTCTCAGTAACCCAGAGTTAAAGGAAATAGTTGGAGAAACCCCACTTTTTGTCCAAAACAGAGGGAAACATTTCAAAAACTTTTTTCAATCTAAGTTAAGAATGCCAAAGATAGCAAGTGGTAGTAAGTTGGGGATGTTTAAATGTCACAATTGTAATCTGTGTGATTATTTGTATGTGGGTTCGGATATTATTAATATTAGTAGTAAAGATATCAATATCAGTGGTCATTATACCTGTAAATCGAGGTCTGTGGTATATTTAGTTAAATGCTTGTCATGTTCTGCATTTTATATTGGCAGGACTTCTCGAGAACTTTATAAGCGTATTTATGAGCATAAGCATACTCTTGGTATTGGTGATGATAGGACTGCATTGGCAAAACATTATAAGAAGGGGAAATGTAAGGTTAGTTTTTAATTTTTGGTGTTAGATGAAGTTGAAGGATATGATAAACTTTTTAATGCTGACGATGAGCTAGGATGGTTAGAATATTCATGGCAGATGAAATTGAATGCCTGACATTTACCTGGACTGAATAATAGAGAAGACTTTGTTGCCTTTTTAAAAAAGAAAAGGCTAAAGCATTAGTTATGCAAGTGGTCATGTGATTTTTTTATGTCATGTGATTGTTTAATGTTTTAAAAGGCTGGAGTATAGAAAAGTATGTCAGTCTGAAAAAGTCTTGTTAAGACAAAGCGCTTACTGATTTCTTTACAATAAAGTTTGGTGTGTCTGTTATATCGCTTTTTTATCTGAGAATTTATCACTTTTTAAGCGTTTTAACTACCTACTTGTGGATTATAATGGTTCAAGTGTTTACCTCACAGATGCAAGGTACAAGGGTTGATTGATCTTCTGATATACACCCATGTATCTCTGTCTGTCTGTCTCTCTTTTCTCTCTCTCTCTATATATATATACACATACATATGGTCATACACATGCATGGCATGTGTGTTGTACAGCAGCATAGCTAGGGTGGTGTGAAAGGGGCAGTTACCTGGATACAATGTGTTAGGCAGACAGCTGGATTGGCAAATGCCAGTCAGTAATAGTGCATTACTGCCAATCAGCTTCTGAATGTTAGATCACAATTGCAGTCAGGGCTGCTCCATGTGTTTTATTCAGAAATGTAGCAAACCACTGGTTACATTTGAAGCAAGTAGTTTGCTCCAGTTATCTAGAGAGAAGAACCTTTGTTTTTACTCCTGAGCTTGAAGGAGTAGTGGAGAAGTCATTTTTTTATCTCCTTAGATTTGAGGAGGGGGTGGCAGACTGGGGATTTGCACCAGTCTCTACAACAGCTAGCTACAGCTCTGGTGTTATAGCAGTCATTAAATTACATTGATGACTTAACATGCACAGAAAAGTGTTAAAATTAATTTTAGGAGCTATGGAACATATTTTTAATAGTGAAAGTTTTCAATCCTTACAATAATTTAAACTCTGGAGCAGTCCCTATATCTGGTTTCTTCAATAATCTGCTGTATTCTAGAAATTTTAACTGAGCTATTTACAACGTCCATGAGGTCTGGCTTTTGGGATAGCTCTTGCTGAACTACAACTTCATTTGGAGACACAGATTTATGAATTTGTATGTCTGTCTGTCTCTGCATATCTTGTCTGGTACAGACTTTATAACCTCTGTTTTCTTGCAGCAGGGCTGGTTGTGACTGTTATAGCTGCTCATCTTCATGGAACTTTGACTTTGACATATTTGTCTTTTAAAATTGGCTGCTTAAACTTGTAGCTTAGATAGTTTTCTGTAGTATCTGTCATAATAGTATTTCTCTCTGCTGATTTATTTTTGACATTTCCTCTTCTTTGTGTTGATTTTAAGAGTGTAGTTAAAGCAAATAGTTGTTTTTTTACCTTTCTGCCCGTTAGGAATTGATTAATGAATCTTTATAACTTTCGCTACAGTTCTTTCTAGGGTACTTCACTGTTTAGTGCATTATATGCTTGAATATCCACTCACACACAATTTCTGAATGCCTTACTTGTGTATTTTGGACCATTGTCAGGTGTGAGAATCTTGAGTATCACTTGACATGAGAACAGAATATTGACTTTAATGAATTAATCACACTTTCAATTGTCATGTCTGTCAGTCTAATTAATTAGAGTCTTTGGAATAATAAGCCATTTATATGAGATACATGACTTCTTTGAAAGGGAGCAAATCTATACCCACTTAACTTCAACGATAATCTAGGTTTTGTTATACTAGTATTTCTTGTTTAGAGTTTATTTTATGTTATGCACTACAGCTAGCACAGCTCTGTATTTCATGGTCTTTTTAGGGTCATATGAAGTTACTAGGCATGCAATCCTGGAGACCATTGAGGAGTCTAGACCGGTTTTCCCTGAGCACTGTCTGGTTAAGTGAGGTTCAGAATCACACTGTAGGCAAATGAAATCTGAGAGAATCAAACCCTGGGCTGCAGCAACCAGCTTCTTAACAGCTCATAGCCTTAATTCTTTGTGCTAACTGCCAGTCAAATTATACTACCCCAGATGGGAGCTTGAACCCACAGTCCCAGGCTTAGGAGGCCAGTGCCTTAACCATTAGGCCACCAGGGCCTGCTAAAAGCTATCTTACCAAGTATCTCCTGGATATTCACCAAGAATTCTTGATCTGGTTGCAAGTGCTGTACCATCCAGATTTGAACCAGGAATCTCTTGCTTTGTGGTCAACTGCTCTATCACTGAGCTATAACCCTTTCAGCATTCATGGCCATAACATTATATCTCTTACTCTATCTCTGCACCTTACTTTTTCTGGATGCGATTAATGTACCTTTCTTTTCACAATTAATTGGGAACTGTTATTTTGTTAGCCTTGAACTTAAAGGCTTGGATGCAGCTTATTTCTTCCTTGAAAGAAAGACAAGACTGATTTTCTTTTTCTCAGTGATGAATTTTGTTCAGGCCAGTCTTTTACTGTACCATATTTCAGTAGCTTCATCTTTAAGTCACTGTCAGTATTCCTCTGACATTATTTTACTTGTTCTTTTATCATTAATAATTGGTTTATTAACCAAAGAATATCTGATTCTTGTACCAAATGTTCAGACTTCTTTAAGTGTACTGTTCGACACTTTTCCAGTGTGTAGTTTCATGCCTGGTCTGTATATGACTTTCATATAATCCTTTTTGTAGATTAAATAATACCTTCTGCAGAGGGAGGTATACAAACATGCTCTAAATATGCTTTATAGGGGTGGTTGGTCTATTTTACCTGAACTTCTTTATCTTAAACATGTTTAGACAGTTTATTATATCCATATCTGTATGTTATTGCTAACAGTTCCATTTCTGAATTAACATCTCTCTTTTGTGCATCTGTAAATGTTTTGACACAGTGGCAACTAGTCTGCTGTTTTATCAGATCACAGCTCCTGTACCTTTCTGACTGACATCCACCTGCAACACAGTGTTTTCAATCGAGTATCTGGAGCATCTGTGTCTAATTTCCTGAGCATTACAAAATTAATTTCTTGTTTAACACCTTTATTAAATTTCACTTAAGGCATAGGTGCACATACATTAATAGAAAAGAAAAAAAAAAGCATATTAACATGTTTCCATTTGCACATATTGTACTTTACATATGTTTTCTTTCTTTATAACACCTATCCCTCAGTCCAATGTTACAAAAATTGTACAGTTCTTGCCTTCCCGTAAACCTCATTCCTCCTGAACATTATTTTTTATCTGTTGTTCCCACGAATTGTGTTTATTTCTATCTAATTTATGCCTTCGTTATTCTAAACATCCCTCTTTTAGTTCCTTTGTTTCTTTAGTAATATTCAATACTTCAAATACAGTTGGCTTAGATTTTGATTTCCATTGTGTAGTAATTACTTTTTGGCAGCCAACAAAGTTAAATTTGATAAGGCTTTACTGTGTTTAGGCAATTCAGATCTTGTGTTTGTCTTAAAAGAATCATTTCTTAGTTTTAGCCATTTGCTTCCCCAGTATTTCTGACAGAGTACTGTGTAGGTAAGTTTTAAAGTCTGCCAACCCATTACAGTCCCAAAAAACATGTTCCCAGGTGCCTGTTTCTTCCACATCACACCTCCACCATTTGCTATTTACCTAATGAAAAATTCTGTGAAGTCTGCTTGGGGTATAAAAATACATATGTTAACACCTCCAAGCAAAAATCCTAAACCTTCTAGATTTTTTTTACGTACTTGGGAACCATACATATGTCCTCTCATTGTTCCCTTATAAATTGCATTTCCAGTCTCTCTTTCTAGTCTTTTCTAACCTTCTCTGATTGATTCTTATAGTTATCACTCATAGTAATTATCCATGTTTTGACAGCAGCTTCTGTTCTAGATTCAACTAAATCTCTACCAGAGATGGCCTTTCACTTAGGTCTCCATTATCCCTTTCTCTTTGCCTATACTTTGGTATCAGTCCTTGGTAGGGAAGGCAGTCTTCATCCTTTAGTCCAAACGACTTCTTTGCCTCATACCACTTTAAATTACCTTTCCTTCTCTAGTTATTTCCTCCCAATACCGTTGTTTCTGTGCCAGCTTTCTCCAGTAAATTCCAACCCTCTCTTACCTTTTTTCTGTACCTCCAATTGTAGTCATCCCTATTTGCAAAATCTCCTTTCTTCATTTCCGTGTTCTCTTCTTTCTTAGAATACTTTCTGCAACTTTATGAATTTAATATTCTATAGGTTGTTATTCACCTTAAGGATCTGCATCCAAAATCCAACTCTTTCCTTATTTCTTGAACTCCCCACTGCTTCATCATCCCTTTCCACTTTGAATTATAACCTTCTTCATGTATGTATATATGTGTGTGTATATATATATATATATATATATGTGTGTGTGTGTGTGTGTGTATATATATATATATATATATATATATATATATGTGTGTGTGTGTATAGGTACATATATATGTGTGTGTGTGTGTGTGTGTGTATTCACAATACGTGGACCACATCCTTAACCCCATTGTACAGAACAGCAAATACTACATCAAGGACTCCTGGGCTTTTCTAAATGACATCTTCAAACTAAGGCTGGATGGAGGGGAATATTTACTGGTCACCCTAGATGTAAAAGCACTCTACACAAACATCCCCCAGGCCAAAGGACTGACCCTCACCAGACAGTACCTGAACAGGCACTCCAACCTAAGCGGGACTAAGATTAATACTGTATGCAGGTTAACAGAAGCAGTATTAAGAAATAACTTCTTTCAATTCAACGGGAAGATTTACCACCAACAGAAAGGGGTAGCCATGGGGTCCAAAATGGCCCCAGCATATGCAAACTTAGTCCTCGGTGCCTGGGAAATGGATAAGGTTGAATCACTACCCGGGTTCAACAACACCATAATGTACAGGCGTTATATTGATGACGTCTTTTTTGTCTGGAAGGCGACAGACTTTCTCTGAGCAATTTTCTGGAAACCCTTTTCCAGAGTCTGGACTTCCTGACCCTCACGGTAGGACATATCGGAACCACCACTCAATTCCTGGATATCCACCTCACTATAGACCCGGAAAATGGACAGTTTGACTCCAACATCTACCGCAAGCCCACTTTCCGGAATAACTATCTAGAGTTCAGCAGCCAGCATCCCCATTTCATGAAAAAGAATATTGTAAAAGGACAATTCATCCGGTTATCCAGACTCATTTTTAGGGACGAGGTTTTCATCAAGGAAGGTTTTACCTCAGAAACTTGTTCCTAGAAAGAAAATACCCAGAGTATCTAGTGGACAACCTGTTCCAAGAGATCATACAGCACAGACACTCCAGGTACCCACCAATCCTAGAAAAGGGATTCACAGCAAGGGCACAGAACGGACCGAACAAAAAGGACTGGGTGTCAAGTTTCCCCCTTCCAATTTCCACCGATATGTTTGGAATTAGAAGGGTCCTCACCAACAATTGGGACATCTTGGGAGGAGAAAAAGGTCTGACAAAGTTACTTGGGACATCCCCAAACTTCTGTTTCAAACGAACCTCTTCTTTAGGTGGTGCGTTCGAGAGGAATAAAAGCCCATCCCCACAGAGCGAAGTATCGACAGAACCTGGAATGTCTGACTGCGGCAAGTGTGTTGCCTGTGTACACATACAAAAAGCAACAATGTCACCTTCCAAGACTGCAACAGAACTGTTGGTCTACATGACCACTATGACTGCAACACAAAAATGTAGTCTACTGTGCTTTCTCTAACACTGTGGGAATTTCTATATCGGCAAAACTAACAGGAAGCTGAGTAGCAGATTAAAGAACACACTGCAGCAATACACAAACAGGACAGTTTGAATGCCTTGGCTAAACACAGTACTATTTGCCCAAACTTCACAGGATTCAAATTCACAGTGCTGGAAAAAATAACAGAATTTGTAGGGGACATGGACACATTCCTGCAAGTCCGGGAATTAAAATGGCAGATAGAACTGAGAGCTGATGTCTATCCAGGTCTCAACGAGACACTGAACATTAAATGTGCACTTAAATGGTATAGAGATTGAAATGTGATAGGGTTTGAAGAACTGTGCAAGAGGGTTTGAAGAATTGTGCAAGTTGATTTAATGTGTTTATGGATTTACAACTGTGCAAGTGAATATAATGTGTTTCCTTTCTCTCTCTCCCTCTCTCTCTCTCTCTGACTTTTGACTCCCCATACCCCTTGCACACATGCTCCCACTCTCTCTCTGACTTTTGACTCCCCATACCCCCTACACACATGCTCCCAATCACCAGGCTAGCCCCCCGCTGACCCCACCAACTATACCCCCCAGTCTCACATTTTCACGCAGCCATTCAAGGGGTGATACCATCCAAACCAGCCCACGGGTGGTACCATCTGCACTGACAGTCTTCTGGGGGACACTGTTATTCATAGGCTCCTTGTCATGGGCGGCCCCCTAACAGCCCCCCCTCAAGTCCACACCGCATTCCTCCCACTCCCCCATCAGGTGGCATACCCACACATTTCTCTACACACACACCGATGCCAAAGCATAGTAGGACTCTCTACCTGACTCCTCCACCTTCCTCCATTCCCTTCTTTACTTACCTTTGGAGGCAGACACTCATAAGTTACGTGTTTATATTAGAATCATCACAGCATGACTGTCATCCTTCCTGCCCCCCCCCAACCTTTTTTTTTTTTTTTGCACACAATCCCTTTTTGCACACAGTCCCTTTTTGCACACAATCCCTTTTAGTATGCACACGGCACCACAAGGCTATTACTGTCTGACCAATTTGCCTTATGTAACTGCAATTGTAATGTTAATGAAAATGCACACAGCACCCTGCTTGTTCACACTTTTCTATTGGAAAGGAACTGTTGTTAATTTAAATGGCCTGCTAGAACTAATGTATATAAAGGAAGTGAAAATGGTTGCTCATACTTATGAAACATGTCTTTCTGAAGAAGTCTTGATAATAAATAAGACGAAAGCGCTAAAGTTCTACAAGAGTTGTTGGTGTTATTTACTATTTTATTGAATGCTTTTATTGTCACGAAGTTCATTTCTTAGTTAAAATTTCTTCTCTTCGTTCAATTTTTTTGAGTGCGGTTAATTTTATTTATATATATATATATATATATATATATATATATATATATATATATATATATGTATGAGCATTAAGTGTGTAGCTCTAAAATATCACTTCAAATCAGGCAATCCTAAACCTCATTGCTGTATTGGATCAACTTATCTTACTTCACTCTTGCCTGCTTTCCCTCCCAGACAAATTCTTTCATCTCTTTTTTAATTATTGCCCACATCTTCTCCTCTGGTTGATAAAAATATGCCTGACCCATATATAAAATTAAAAGGATTAAAAACATTTTCACTGCTTACATCTTAATGTCCTTATCCATAAACTAAGAACTTCCAGTTTCTCTATTTTTGTATTGTCTTCTGTTTGGTCTGTTCTCACATATCCTTAGTTGCCATATTATAAGTGTTTTAATCCATACTCTTAAGTACATCATCTTATTGTGTCCCCATAAATATGGGTATTGCTTCACCAATTTGTAAGTCGGTGCATAATTAATGGATATAGTCTTTTGTTTTAGCTTCATTCATTTTATATCCTGACAAGAATAGAAACTGTCTCAAAGAGTTCCAATATACAAATATGTCCTTTTCTGCATTTATCGTGTAGAAAATAATGAAAAAAATTCGCACCAGGAACAGTCAACACCAGAAATGAACAAAACCCAAAATCTGTTCACAACAATTGCATGGAATTACACACCAGCGCCAAATATATGCGATAGTCCATTTATTGAAAAAATAAAACATTGACACAATACAAAATCCAACTAAAATAGTAAAACGCTTTCATCTACTCATTCATAGACTTCATCAGAACAGTTAATTTTGTTCCCAACAACATTTTATACATTCATAAGCCTGTCGGAGACTACGATTCATTAATAGTCTGCCAAGTAACTTTTTAAAGTGCTCAGTGCATAAAATACCATGGCATATTCGATTCAATGACATAACTTCAGTCCTTTATATTCATCCTGTATGTTAAACTAATATATACCCCCTCCCCCCTTAGGATGTATATACTAAAACTGACATATGAATAAATATAAAATATTATACATCAAAACATTATGACCCATGAAATGGATGCCTGAAATAAATGAATAAATATATCAAAACTTAATATACCCATTAATTATTTTCTAAAATAGGTTTGATAGAAATACTATCATTAATTCCTGGGTGTACGGAAGCATTTAATCTAATCTGCCACCTAGCTTCTCTATCACCCAGTTTCTTTTTTATATTTCCCCCTCTTGTGTTAAGTTGAATACATTCTAAAATACCAAAATTAAAAGTATCACACCCACTGCTAGCTTCTAAGTGCCTCAATAAAGCATTTTTACCATCTTTTTTTCTCATACAATAACAATGATCATATATCCTATTTCTAAGACATCTGTCGGTCTTACCCACATAAAAGCAAGGGCATTTCGTACTTTTAGCTAAATAAACTATATGAGATGTTTTACAATTACCCTTCTGGAAATACACTTTTGTCTTATTAATATTCTCCAATATTAAGGAAGGTACCTTAATAATAAAGTTACACTGATTGCATAACTCACATTTAGTGGTACCTTTCCTGTTACATTCTTTTTCCTTTATTTTCCTTTGTAGTTCACATTTTAAATTTCTCCCATTCTTAGAAACAAATAAAGGTTTTTCTCCTACCAATTTGTAAACATTATAATCAGTTTTCCAGATATTCCAATTATTTTCTATTATTTTCCTAATATCTTGTACATGGGGTGCATATTCCATTATGCATTATCTCAAATAATTCTTAGTTTCCATACCTTCCTTATTTGATATGTCACCCGTCACCTTAGTCATACCTGTACCTAGAATAGGTTTATATTTTACCCCCCATTCTTTTATCACGTAATCTTTGATGTCCTTAATCATATATGAATGGTACCCCCAGTCCTTAAACAAATTGCCTATGACATCTAGCTCTGTGATCAGGTCAGTAAAGTCTGAGGTCATTCTAGCAGCCCTAATAAACTGTCCTTTTATAATACTACAGTTTTGACTATTGGGATGGCAACTAGAAAATTGTAGGTAGGAGTTGCTAAAAGTTTTCTTTCTATAAATTTTGGACTTGAAAATACCATTTTCCACACTTATAAGTGTGTCTAAATATGGTATGGATCTCTGGTCCATACTGAAAGTGAACTTTAAATATTCACTAGAGTTGTTCAAATATTCCTTAAATTCAAGTAGTTTACTCTCACTTCCCCTCCAAATCATAAATATATCATCCAAAAACCTTAGGTAACAGGTACTATTCTCTCTCCAAGCTTTTTCCAATATATATTCTGTTTCCCAATCAAGCAAAAATAAATTGGCAAAACTGGGGGCACATGCCGCCCCCATTGCTACACCTTTACTTTGTCTATAATATTCACCTTCAAAGAATATAAAATTATAGGACAGAACCATTTCCATAAATTCCACTATCAGGGAGATTTTATCCCAAGCTTAATTACTCTATTTTTCAATACTATTATTAAACCTTTCCATCCCTTCTCCTTGGGGTATACTTGAAAATAGGTCAACTACATCTATGGTGACCAAAAACATATCTTGACTGACTAGTCCAGTATCAAGCCTTCCCAGAAAGTCCCAGGAATCAATTAATATATGGGATATCTTACTGTACACAGGCTTCAACCATTTGTCAATAACTGAACCAAAAGGAAACGTTTTAGACTTATTTCCCGAAATTATTGAACGAAATGGCGGATCAATCACACTTTTGTGTATTTTGGGTATACCCACAATTGTACTTATGATGGGGAACTCCACTTTCAAATAGTTATACATGTCAACCTCAGTTCTGTCATCTAATAGAATTTCTTCTAAAAATAAATCAATTTTATGATATCCAATATGCACTTCGTTTATGGATGATATTTCAAAATTACCAGAATTCAATAATATATAATTGATTTTATGATTATATTCAGCCGAATCATATATAACCACCCCTCCCCCTTTATCCGGTTTCATAACTCATATATTGTGGTTCTTTTGTATTTCCTTTAATGTAATAAATTAATTGTAATCCAAGTTATAATTCATTTTGGAATTTTTCCATTTATTTCCATATTCATACATTTCATCTATAACCACCTTCTCAAAAATAGCCAATGTATTATTCATTGGGGGGTGAATACACTTTTCCTTTTGAACTTATTGCACTGCCCCTGCCCTTTTCCATCAAAATGTATAGCTAAATTCATCTTCCTTAAATATTTTTTAAAATCAACTATATACTCAACTAAATTGATAGTACTACTGGGTACATATTTCATTCCCTTAGAAAATAAATAAAAATGCTCATTTTTAAGTTCCATTTCTGTGTAGTTAAAAATATTAAAATCACCTAAACTGAAATGTATGTCACTGTGTTTGATGATATTCAGTTTCTCACCCATCTGTTTCCACCCCTGTATTCTTCCTGTTCTTCCCATTTGTTCTTTCTCCAGGTTCCCTGTGCTCTGTACTGCCCCTTGCATGCATCTTTCCAGTTCCTGCTTTTCTCTAAAAAATTGGAATTAGAATGTTTATTTCCCCTTCCATTCAAATTATCATGTTTACCTCTATTCGGCCCATTATTGTCTTTTAATGGAACATCCTGCTTATGACCTCCTGTATTAGGTCCCCACTTGTACGCTTCTCCTTTTTCATACTGCAGCAGGTTTCTTTTCATTTTGCTACATTTTCTGTCATATTGTTTATTCAAATTACTTTCTACCCACGTGTATTGAGTCTCAAAATACATTTCATACTCATCAAGTATTAAATCATTTGTTATAACATTATCAAGTTGTTCTAACTCAGCAATTAGGCTGCATATTTTCTTATCATTGCAAGATATAATAAACTTCATAAATGTAAAACCGAAGTTATCGAACATACTTGTACACTCATTAATGTTATTTTCATCCATTTCTACTCCTATGGGAACTTTTAAAAACCTTAGTCCCATAGGCACAATCCCAACATCCAAACATTTTTTTTAAATAAGTATTGTCCAGTTGTATACTTTTGAGAGTTTTGAGCTTTTTCCCAAACTCATGGATAATGTCTTTTAAACTTCTACAGTCATTACGATTGTTATCGCCTTCAATACCCTCATTAACAACCTTAACTTCCCCATTAAAATCAAAATTTTTATCCAGGAAAGTATTTAAATTAAAACGCTTATTGCGCCTTTGCATATAGTTCACACTGCCTGCAGTCACAGTACCTTAATCGGTAGGATGTCCTACCATTGCATATGTTCTTTTTGGCACCACCCGTTTTGGCTTAGCACCCGAAATGTTAAAATCGACCTCTGATCCGCTCCCATTTCTGTTAACTTGATGAACCACACCATCGTTATCTTTGGAACCGGATCCATGAGAGGCTCGACCATTTACTCCAACGCCATCTCCTTGACCATTCGGTATTGAGGAGGCATACCTACTTCCTCGTGTGTTACATGTTGATGTCACTCCCTGTTCGTTTCTCCCACTGGTTTCTGGTTGGCTAATCATCTCTATAAGCCTAGTAAGCTCCCCCTTTATAATGGCCATCTCAGATTGAAGTTTATGTATATCGTCTCTCCGGGGGAAAAAAATGGAGGGCAATTCATCCAAGGAATCCATGTCTTCACAACAACAAGGAAAAAAACTCGCACCAGGAACAGTCAACACCAGAAATGAACAAAACCCCAAATCTGTTCACAACAATTGCATGGTATTATGCACCGACACCAAATATATATGATAGTCCATTTATTGAAAAAATAAAACGTTGACACAATACAAAATCCAACTAGATGTGATAGCCAATTTGTTTAAGGACTGGGGGTACCCCTCATATATGATTAAGGACTTCAAAGATTATGTGATAAAAGAATGGGGTGTAAAATATAAACCTATTCTAGGTACAGGTATGACTAAGGTGACGGGTGACATATCAAATAAGGAAGGTATGGAAATTAAGAATTATTTGAGATCATGCATAATGGAATATGCACCCCATGTACAAGATATTAGGAAAATAATAGAAAATAATTGGAATATCTTGAAAACTGATTATAATGTTTACAAATTGGGAGGAGAAAAACCTTTATTTGTTTCTAAGAATGGGAGAAATTTAAAATGTGAACTATAAAGGAAAATAAAGGAAAAAGAATGTAACAGGAAAGGTACCACTAAATGTGGGTTATGCAATCAGTATAACTTTATTATTAAGGTACCTTCCTTAATATTGAAGAATATTAATAGGACAAAAGTGTATTTCCAGAAGGGTAATTGTAAAACATCTCATATAGTTTATTTAGTTAAATGCATGAAATGCCCTTGCTTTTATGTGGGTAAGACTGACAGATGTCTTAGAAATAGGATATATGATCATTGTTATTGTATGAGAAAAAAGATGGTAAAAATGCTTTATCGAGGCACTTAGAAGCTAGCAGTGGGTGTGACACTTTTAATTTTGGTATTTTAGAATGTATTCAACTTAACACAAGAGGGGGAAATATAAAAAAGAAACTGGGTGATAGAGAAGCTAGGTGGCAGATTAGATTAAATGCTTCCGTACACCCAGGAATTAATGATAGTATTTCTATCAAACCTATTTTAGAAAATAATTAATGGGTATATTAAGTTTTGATATATTTATTCATTTATTTCAGGCATCCATTTCATGGGTCATAATGTTTTGATGTATAATATTTTATATTTATTCATATGTCAGTTTTAGTATATACATCCTAAGGGGGAGGGGGTATATATTAGTTTAACATACAGGATGAATATAAAGGACTGAAGTTATGTCATTGAATCGAATATGCCAAGGTATTTTATGCACTGAGTACTTTAAAAAGTTAATTGACAGACTATTAATGAATCGTAGTCTCCGATAGGCTTATGAATGTATAAAATGTTGTTGGGAACAAAATTAACTGTTCTGATGAAGTCTATGAATGAGTAGATGAAAGCACTTAACTATTTTAGTTGGATTTTGTATTGTGTCACCCTTTTATTTTTTCAATAAATGGACTATCGTATATATTTGGTGCTGGTGCGTAATTCCATGCAATTGTTGTGAACAGATTTTGGGTTTTGTTCATTTCTTATGTAGAAAATAATATAATTTGCAGATGAAGTCTACTTTTCTTGATTATCATACAAATTATATCCTTACATTTTTGAGTACCTTATTTTCTTAGTCAGTGGCTCTAAATGTAAAGCAAATAAAGGGGGAGGAGGACACGCCTGCTTGGTTCTTCTGTTCATATACAACTTATGTGAGAGGAACACTCCCACTTTAGTTCTTGCTTCTGGTTCTTTATATATATTTACTCCTAATTAACTTTATTGTAGTATCTGTATATGCTGTACTCATAAAATCTTAGATTATTCTGTCAAATGCCTTCTCTCTATCAAGATTCACCAACAACTGTGATATTGTTTTATATTTTGCTTTCCTCTGGATCATCCTTGTTTTATACATTGATCCATATCTATCAGTTTTAGCAAAACCTTTGCCACTCGTTTATATAGAATTGGGGTCTTCTTTCATCGGATGTGGCCTTTTATTGGTACAGAGAATTTTAAACCTAAATTTGTTTTTAAAAGGGGTCACAATTTATAGAATTTGTTGGAATTTGATGGTAGACCTAGCCCCAGAATAAAAGGGATGTTTAAATGTGAAGCATACCCTTATTGTAGGCATATTGAGGTGGGGAATAATTTTGTGATAAGGGACTGAAGATATGAGACAAAAGGCATGTTTAATTGGAATTCTTGCAGTGTGATTTATTTAGCTAAATGTCAAGCCTGCCCGAGTTTTTATATTGGCAAGATGGATAGAAAGTTTAAAGAACGGTTATATGAACATATTTACAGTATAACCAAAATAATCCACAAGTATCCAGGCTGCGAAACAATTCCAATAATAAAGATGACGAAGCCAGCCAGAAGGCTAAAACACAGTTTTAATATAAAAATCTTAAAAGTAACAAATCCACTTGGTTAAGCGCTTTCATCTACATTAAGACATCCTGAGAACCAAGACAAATAGTGAAGTAAAAACTTTTAAATACAATACAAAGACACTCCCATTTGAAACCTTCAATAGAACCAATCAACCAATTAAACATAGCAAACAGAAATAAAGCAACAGTAACTAGATGTTACAACTATAGTACTGAATATAATAGATGTTTCATATACTTTAAAATATAAGTGAACGTTTTTTCAATTCACTTGAAATTGAAATGTGTTCATGTAACCCTGGTGGGTTAGTTGCATCTAACCTAATCTGCCACAGCATTTCCCTGTGCAATAAAATGTTCTCCCAGTCTCCTGAAAATGGTGTTGCTGTAATTTGTTCAAGAATCAAAAAAAAACAAACGTATTGAAGTTTTGACAACATGCAGCTTGCCTTGCCAATGCACTTCTATCGTCCCCCTTTCTTATGCTATACACATGCTGATATATTCGTTATTTCAAACTATTCTTAGTCTTGCCTATATAAAATGCGCTGCATGTGCAGCAAGTAGCAAGATAAATATTTTTTCTGCTCTACAGTTTAAACATTTTACTTTGTCCCAATGATTAATAATGTTCAAAACTCCATTGTCCTTATTCACATTAATATAGGAACAATGTGCACATTGGTGACATTTTCTAGTCGTAGGTACACCCCTGCTCATACAACTTCTTAACAACATCATCTTAACATTCTGCCTGTTTTTGTATGTGAAAAATGGTGGAGATTTAAATAAATGACAGATATTACTATCAACTTGTAACAACATCCAGTTTCTATTTATAATCTTTTCAATAGCCTTAATATCAGTTGTATAATGCAACACCATATTTGTATTCAGTGTTAATACTCTAGTCATTTTGTTTTCCATTGTGTTGACCGTGCTTGCCACCCCATGTTTAATAATGGGTACATATTTATCCTGTCTCCCAACCCAAACTTCACCTATAATTTTCTCCAGTAAGTCTATGGGATAGCCCCTATCAATAAACATTTTTTTAATTACTGTAAATTCTTCTAAACAGTCAGAAGAATCAGAAGTGAGACGTGAAGCTCGGATTAGCTGACTCTTAACTACCCCCTTTTTCTGATAAATTGGGTGGCAGTTCATGTAATGCAAATATCTGTTACAACATGTAGGTTTCCTAAAAATTCTAGTAGCAAGAGTAGCATCACCTTTGTTAAAAAATAAAATATCTAGGTAATTCATCGCTTTCACATCCTGTTTAAATGAAAACTTCAAAAAGCCAGAACTACTTTGCATAAAATTGAAAAACCTTTCTAACTGTTCTCTAGTGCCTGTCCACAAGAAAAATAAATCGTCCAAAAATCTAAAATAGACCAGGCAAAACCTATATAGTGGGAATTTGAACAAAACGTTCAGTTCCCACCATAACATGACTGTGTTCGCAAACAGGGGGGCGCATGCAGCACCCATCGCAACCCCCTGTTTCTGTTTGTAAAATTCACCTTCAGATGTCAAAAAATTGTTACTTAGCACCAGTTCCATGAAAATGCATATTGTTTCTTTCTCATCATCGTGAAAATCACTATATTTAAAAATTATGTCTCTAAACCAATCCAAGCCAGTTTCCTGTGGGATTACTGTGAAGAGACTGTTCACATCACAAGTCACCAAAATAACATTGTTTGGTATCACCACGGTTTGTAACTTACTCAAAAGGTCCCAAGAGTCTTTTAAAATGTGGGGAAATCTATCAAAAAGATGCTTAAATCTCACATCAACATATTTTGCTATGGGTTCAGTCACAGACCCCTTGCTGCAACTATTGGACGTAGCAGTGGGTCTTCTTGATTAGAGTGAATTTTAGGAATTCCAAAAATCTTAGGTAGTAGTTGATTTTCTACCCTCAAATAATCATAGAGGGGTTTGGAAATGGAGTCGAATAACAACAGTTCATCAAGCACAATCTTCACAAACCTGTATGCTAGATTGACTTCGTTCAGGGAAACTACCCCATATACTTCAGTGTTGTTAAGCAAATTCATCATACGACCACTATAGTCTTCTGACTGTATAATGACCAGTCCCCCTCCCTTATCAGGCTTCATACAACAAATTCCTTTGTTTTGCCTGATTTCATAAAGCAACTGACTCTCATCTTAAGATTTTTGGGATTCCTAAAATTCATTCTAATCAAGAAGACCCACCGCTACGTCCAATAGTTGCAGCAAGGGGGTCTGTGACTGAACCCATAGCAAAATATGTTGATGTGAGACTTAAGCATCTTTTTGATAGATTTCCCCGCATTTTAAAAGACTCTTGGGACCTTTTGAGTAAGTTACAAACCGTGGTGATACCTAACGATGTTATTTTGGTAACTTGTGATGTGAACAGTCTCTTCACAGTAATCCCACAGGAAACTGGCTTGGATTGGTTTAGTACATAATTTTTAAATATAGTGATCTTCACGATGATGAGAAATTAACTATATGGATTTTCATGGGACTGGTGCTAAGTAACAATTTTTTGACATTTGAGGGTGAATTTTACAAACAGAAACAGGGGGTTCCGATGGGCGCTGCATGCACCCCCCTGTTAGCGAACACAGTCATGTTATGGTGGGAACTGAACGTTTTGTTCAAATTCCCACTATATAGGTTTTGCCTGGTCTATTTTAGATTTTTGGACTATTTATTTTTCTTGTGGACAGGCACTAGAGAACAGTTTGAAATGTTTTTCAATTTTATGCAAAGTAGTTCTGACTTTTTGAAGTTTTCATTTAAACAGGACGTGAAAGTGATGAATTACCTAGATATTTTATTTTTTAACAAAGGTGATGCTACTCTTGCTACTAGGATTTTTAGGAAACCTACATGTTGCAACACATATTTGCATTACATGAGCTGCCACCCCATTTATCAGAAAAAGGGGGTAGTTAAGAGTCAGCTAATACGAGCTTCACGTCTCACTTCTGATTCTTCTGACTGTTTAGAAGAATTTACAGTAATTAAAAAAATGTTTATTGATAGGGGCTATCCCATAGACTTACTGGAGAAAATTATAGGTGAAGTTTGGGTTGGGAGACAGGATAAATATGTACCCATTATTAAACATGGGGTGGCAAGCACGGTCAACACAATGGAAAACAAAATGACTAGAGTATTAACACTGAATACAAATATGGTGTTGCATTATACAACTGATATTAAGGCTATTGAAAAGATTATAAATAGAAACTGGATGTTGTTACAAGTTGATAGTAATATCTGTCATTTATTTAAATCTCCACCATTTTTCACATACAAAAACAGGCAGAATGTTAAGATGATGTTGGAAAGAAGTTGTACGAGCAGGGGTGTACCTACGACTAGAAAATGTCACCAATGTGCACATTGTTCCTATATTAATGTGAATAAGGACAATGGAGTTTTGAACATTATTAATCATTGGGACAAAGTAAAATGTTTAAACTGTAGAGCAGAAAAAATATTTATCTTGCTACTTGCTGCACATGCAGCGCATTTTATAGAGGCAAGACTAAGAGTAGTTTGAAACAACGAATATATCAGCATGTATATAGCATAAGAAAGGGGGACAATAGAAGTGCATTGGCAAGGCATGCTGCATGTTGTCAAAACTTCAATAAGTTTGTTTTTTTGATACTTGAACAAATTACAACACCACCATTTTCAGGAGACTGGGAGAACATTTTATTGCACAGGGAAATGTTGCGGCAGATTAGGTTAGATGCAACTAACCCACCAGGGTTAAATGAACACATTTCAATTTCAAGTAAATTGAAAAAATGTTCACTTATATTTTAAAGTATATGAAGCATCTATTATATTCAGTACTATAGTTGTAACATCTAGTTACTGTTGCTTTATTTCTGTTTGCTATGTTTAATTGGTTGATTGGTTCTATTGAAGGTTTCAAATGGGTGTGTCTTTGTATTGTATTTAAAAGTTTTTACTTCACTATTTGTCTTGGTTCTCAGGATGTCTTAATGTAGACGAAAGCGCTTAACCAAGTGGATTTGTTACTTTTAAGATTTTTAGATTAAAACTGTGTTTTAGCCTTCTGGCTGGCTTTGTCATCTTTATTATATTTACAGTATAAGGAAAGGGAAGACCGAGAACGCCTTAGCCAACCATGTTACCTTACACCCAGGTCAATACTTTGTTTTTCAAGTGATTGACCAAGTAGTTAAGGATGTGAAGGGAGGCCCCTTTTCTTTGAAATTGGAGTTGCTAGAATTTACCTGGGAACTTAGATGCCAGGCTTGTGCGTTACCTGGGCTTAATGACATCTGTTCCTTAGTTAGTGTCTTGAAACTTGAAAGTTTGTTGAGATGAAGAAGCATTTCCAAGCAGACTTGTGGTCATTAAATTTCAGACGTTCATAGATTTCTGTATTGTTCAGGGATTTGTGAAGACTAGTATTTTTTAACTATTATTTATCTGCTTTTCTCATTGTTTTTAATGTCATTTTTTAGGTTGTACTTATTTGTGAAATGGTGGTTTTCATGGTTATAGTAGTAGTTTTCTATAATAATTGATTATATCAGGAAGCAGCAACAAAAAGTTTTTGTTTATGTGAACATTTTTGTTTCACACCATGATCTGCTTTCTTTGATGAATCATATGACCTACTTCTCTGATGAATCACATGATCTATTTCCAGAGTAACATGTGACTATTTCTTACATCATATGATTGTTTAGGCAAAGTATTTAATGGTCCATTGTTCTTTTGAATTTTGACTGAAGAAGTTTGGTAACATACCTAATGAAAGTGCTTACTTTATTTGTCATTAAGGTGCCAATTGTTTTCTGTTTCTTTGCCTTTTTTGTTGATTTAAGTACTTACAAAAAACTTGTTTATAGCTTAAGCCAGAAAGTTAATGTAGACATCCACCCATGAAAAACAAGGGAAATTATTGTATACTTTTATACCTCATCCCCCATACCAGCAGACCAAGATCACGGTGCTATATTAATGTCTAGCCTTTCTTCTCTTGTTATACTATGAAGCCATTATTTCTTACAACTAAAAAGAGGTTCTTTGTTTATTTTGATATCTTTAACACATTCAACAGTCATTGAAAAACTACCCCCCACATTTAAGCTACTCCCTACTGTACACTATATAAAACTGCTTTACAATATAACATGCATGTGTAAATGCAAATACTAATAAAAACAAAAATAGTTTTACTTATAGTTACTTATTTTCCCCTTTAGTACCCTTCTAAATATTAATGATATAATGTGGGGCATAAGCTTTACAGTCCACCTAACTTTAACAAGGTCAGCAAAAGTCCAGTCTTTTCTCAGACGTTCTTTCTGGCAAGTCCACATTTCACAAGTGTTGATTCTTTATAGTCTCCCATTTATTCCCTGTTTTAGTATTGCTGGTCTTTATGATTGGAAGCCCAAGATCTAGGGCTTCACCCATGGTCAGGCCAAGCATGCTGTGACAGAAGAAACTGTAATTTGCATTTAAGGTACTATAACATGTTATGCTTAAATATAGGTACAAGTTGTGTTCTAAGTTTATTTTCTGATACCGTCTCTTAGCAGTCGAAAACACTTGTCCAGACTTCAAAAGACATCCAGGCTTTAAGGAATAAGTTATATTTAAATTTCTTAACAGGTCTGTAGAACACTGGGGGCAAGTGGGGGAAACACTCTGAAGGCCTTCCAGCAACAAAGAAGGTGTCCAGATTAATCAGTTTGACTACTAGGGAGCCAGTTAGTAGAGTTGATAGGTGTTTGATTGGGAGCCAATAAGCTTTATACATAATGGAGCAGTGATGTCTTTTGTGGGAAAGGTTTATGAATCTGAATATATTATTGTTCAAGGTGTTTTGGAGTTCCATCAAATCCTTATTTAATACTGCTGCAGTGATTGGAAGTCCATATTCCAATTGTGGGAGGAGGTCTCCTTTGTCCATAGCTGATCTTCTTTCTAAGGTTAGAAAGTGAGAGATTTTTTTTTTTTAGTCCATAAAGGCATTTTTTTACTTTGGATTTAGTCGCTTGGATGTGGTAATTGAAGGTGAAGCATGGGTCTAGCCATATTTGTAAGTACTTTGTATTGTTGGACTGCTTCATTTGGTTTTTTGGTGACTTTTGCTACGTTCTGAGCAGCATGGTATGTTTCTTTTTTTCTGGGGAGGCATCTGACCTGTACCTGATCATGTAATCTGCATAAAGGATGATCGAGAAGTGGCAGAGATTGGCAGGACTGGAAAATAATACTGAGGACAGGACTGAAATCTGTGGTACTCCTTTATTTAGAGGGGATTGAATGAAGGAAGTGGATCTTTTTTTCCTTTTTTTACTTTGAAAAGCCTGTGATGGTTCCTACTCTGGGTAAGCAATTCCTTGGGTGAGGGACGGTCAATAAGAGCAAAGATGGATTCAAACAGTATTTTCAGGTGCAGCTTCCTGCACCAAGCACAATTTCTGTTAAGAGCACACAGGGAGCATACGCCAGACCTAGGGCTGGACTCTCTTTCTTTCTCCAGGCTCACACAAAACTCCACACTGAGCACTTTGGAGCTCTGTTTGTATAAAACCACAAATGCAGCAAATCTTCAAACTTTATTCCACTTTGAAGACCAGGCTTACAAAAAGAAAAAAAAAAAGGCAAACCAGTTTTGCCCCATGGCATCATCACTGTACTTCCTTAAGTGGCTACATTACATTTGAATTCTCCACTTAAAGGTACAGGGGGACTGTATATTTAAGTGGAGAATTCAAATGTAATGTTGTAGCCACTTAAGGAAGCACACTGAAGGAGTCAGCCAGAACTATTAAGATAAGATTAGGTAAGATAGAAGTCAGAAAGAGTAAGAAAGAATGAGTTTCCAGAGTAGTCTCGAAGAGTTCTTTAGTGAATACGAGAGTTTCTATTTTTGAGGAGAACATTCAGAAGTATTGTTAAGCTAGAGGAGAGTCCCTGGTGATCTTTGTTTTTGACATGGGAGTAAAGACTGTATTTCATTTTTTTTTAATTCAGCAGCAGATGTACTGTAACATTCTTTGAAACCAAGACCGTGGAAAAATTGCTTGTGCCACAGAAAACCCCAAAGTGAGTGGGGTACAACTACTGGAGACGTCTTATTATGCAAAGGCTTTAAAGACCTTTTACATTCAGCAAAACTCTCAAAACTTTTTTTCATTGAATGAAGTCTGTTCAGACTGCTGTTTTACGGTAATAAAGATTTGTTTGAGAAAACTCAGCAGTGTCAGCTGCTTTATGTTCTACACTGGTGGATACAGTGAATATTTACTTCAGGCATTACAAATATCATAAAGCTGTGAAAGTGGCACTGCCAAAGGAGAAAGAAATGTTAAGTTTTTTTTTTTTTGGAATTATTTCAATTGTTTGTGATGCCCCAGTCAAGAGATGCATATGTATTACCTACAGGAGTCGTTCTGTTCTATTTAAGCTGCAGTTGAGAAGTGATTTCTGTGCTGGTGTCCCTGATGGTCTGCTATCCAAATGAGCTGCAAAATGGCTACTGTGGTACAACTCCTTCAAGTCATAACTGCTGCTGTTGCTCTATGGCTACACCATAAGCTGCATCTCCTCTGAAGCCACTAACTCTCAAAGAAGACTTAAAGCCTATGTAGTGGCTTGTGAGTGAATCCCTACTCAGGAGGGCTCAGTCCATGTAGATTGAAAGTAGATTCTGACTGTCTGCACAACTCACTGGAGATCTCCCGTCATGCCATTATGGATTTAAAATGCAGCAACTCTAAAAACTATTAGAAAAGTGAAATGCAGCCATCTTGCAGTAGTGGGGATCACAGTAGAAGTGCAAGCAGTTAAGTTTCATGAATGGACTTGTAGTAAAGGCAAACTGGTAAGGTGACAAGTATCAGATGTTAAGCACATTGTCACCCTTCTGTTTAGACTCAGAAGATGATGACAGTAAAATGATTGATGTAAGCATTAGTCATTGATGGATTTAAGCAAACCCTTCTTAATGTTATTAAGAAATGGGTGTGTTAGGCAGAGCCGCTGTGAAAATATATAACACTGAGTAGCCTAAAGTATCTGACAAGCATACTTCTAAACCAAATGATGCATGTAAGCATATTTTTGCCTTTAAGTGTAAGAAGACAGGACACGTAGCAAAGTTCTTTACTGGTGATGGCAATGAAGATGTGTCTGATACAAATGGCAAAGATGTTGATAGAGATAAAAAATAATCTAGAACTAACAGAATGAGCTAGAACTAGTGCTAGACTTGTATTTTGCCATAAGCCATCTCTAAGTTCAGAAAATGCCCTATATTCATTGATGCTAAAGAAATATAGAGGGTTCTATTAGGTTATGTAGCTTGATAACCCTTATTAAGGGGCAGCTGGTTTATAAGCAGAAAGTCTATTTCTCTTCTGCTGCACATGTGTGTATCAACAGGGTAAAAAGAGGTATCTGACATCTCCTTCAAAATCCAAACAACATTTTGGAAAGTTATACATCCTGTCACTTGTAGTAACATACCTAACTCATGACATGATTACTGGGAAAGACTTTCCCTATTTTGAGGAATTAAGGAGACACTGAGAGATTGCAGGTGCAAACAGTATTCTTGTTCCCCAGCCTGGTGGAAGGAGAAGAGTCCACCACATCTCATTGTACATTATACCCTTGTTTTGAGCATTAAAATGATTTGCTATACCTGGTGACCAGAAAAAGGAAAGAAACAGTGTACCAAATGAACATGGGCTCCCAATTTTTGTTTCTGCCTCCATCCACACTCCGGAGTATCTCTAAAGAGGATCTGCTGATTCATTACAAACTCACGTTTCTGCGAGCATCACTGTATCACCCTACAGAATGCCAAAGGGCTACCCTTAAATCAAAGATGTAACCTGCTTTTAGGACCCCAACTCTACAGACTACTCCAGCTCCACATAGCTACTTCCCTTGCTGCTAGACTTCACAAAAAAAAAACTCCTCATACAACCTGAGTTGCTCCTCACAAGCCACACCATATCTCATTAACCCTACAACCAAACTCCACAGGACTGCACATGCTTTCTCCTGTCAGGCACCTACTCCTTGACAAGCTCTCTTCATCAGCATTAAAGAAATGAATATTTATTCCACATTCAGAATGCAACTCAAAAAGCACATATTCTTCATGTTTCACTGTTGCAGTCATTACATTTGGGTAATCTGCTTTCTTCATCCAAGCCAAATGCTCCTACATCAACACAGGACATATCACCTAACCTATCTCCTTTCTGAGTCTCTTCTCCTCTCTCAAGATTCACAGAAGATTGACCTACTTTTGAAACTAATGTATATATTGTACATTACACTCTGCTTGATTGTACATTGCACAGTGCTTGTTCACTGGAATGTGTGTACAGTTTTTTTTCTATGTAATTAGTCTGAACAATTCTGTTATGACTTATATTTCTGTATTTTTTGTTTGAGAAATGTTTTTTATTTTACTCAGGCTGAGCCTGAAGTTGATCAGTATTGATCAGTGTACTACCCCGGTATAGATAATAACTAAGCCTTATGGTACATAGCCACATCATGGAAGATATCTGGTGAAGTGACAAATCTAAAGCTTGAGTTCTTGCGAGGCTTTTATTGGCTGTGAGTGATGCAAGAGGTTAAAGATTTTTGTTCAAGATGCCTCGAGTGGCAAGTAATGGCTCCAGATACTGGGTTAAAGAGCCCACAGATATCTCTGCTTATCACAGACACTCCATTCAAAGGAAATGCTGTGTTCATCAAGGATCCTTTAAGTGCAGTAATGAGTACCAGTATATTATTCTGTTTATACTGTTATGCAACCAGATACCTTGAAGTCATCCCTCTGTGGAACCTAATTCTAAGGCTGTAACAGCAGAATTGTTTTTATTGTTCTCTAGAGGGAGTATGCCAGAGGAGATCCTCACAGATCAGAGAACCCCCTCTTGTGTCGAAGATTATACATCAACTGTGTCAAAACTTTAAAGTGTAACAACTCAGGACTTCTGTGCACTGTCCACAAACTTATGGTCTGGTGGTTTAGTAGGATGCTAAGCCTAGTTAAGGAAAGTTATAGAACAGGACAGTAAAAATGTGGAGTAGTTATTACTGTACCTCTTATTTGCTGTCCATGAGGTTCCACAGATTTCCACTAGATTTAGTCTATTTAAGCTCTTCTGTGGGAGACATCTTAAAGGACTGTTGGATATAACTAAGGAGACATGGGAAGAGGAGGCAACTACAGTGTTAGAGCGTGATATTTCTCTGCAAGATTTAGTAAAAAACATCATGTCAATAGTCTCTGAGCACATGGAGGGGCACAGGCAGCATATATATATATATATATATATATATATATATATATATATATATATATATATATATATAAAGAGACCCCAGAAGGCAGGGGTTTCTCGTTAATGACCTGGTATTGGTTTTAGTACCCATGTCTGAAAATAAATTGCTTATCATGTTATAAGAGCCCTCTGAGAGTCTAAAAAGAGTAGGCAAAGTAAATTAACAGTCTGAACAAACCAGTACAATATGTAAAGGACAAACTTGCTACATAAACCTTCTTATACCATGGAAAGCGGCCAAGACATTACTAGTCAGTGTAGTGGTTGAGGCAAGAGATCATAAAAAGGAAAAAAAGGCTGCTGTCCATACCTGGTGGTAGATGAGAACCTGTCTGAGTTCCAAAAATTGGAAACAAAGGAGTTCTTACACCACAACCAAGAAATATTCTTTTAACTGCCATGTAGAACTGTTTTAATAAAACATAATAGAGAGCTATCTGGATGAAATGGTCAAACTTCCACCCCACTAGTTAACTGGAATCTCAAAGAAGGGCAGTTCAAGAAGAAGTGAAGAAAATGTTACAGAAGGGGGAAATTGAGGTATTTAATAGTGATAAATAGCCCAATACTTTTAGTATGCAAGCCCAGAAGAACCAATAGATTCAGCAGTCATTTTTGGAAATTCAATAGTGTATCTAAATTCCAGAGCTACTTCATGACAAGGCTGGACAAGCTGATTGAGAGTTTAAGGGACATGAAATTGTTGACCACCTTGAATCTTATGAAAAGCTACTGGCAAATACCACCTACATTCCTGCACCTATTGGAAAGGGTGCTTAGGCCTCATAGTTTATGTACTATGGCATACCTGAATGATGTTAGAATTCATTCAGAAGACAGGGATTTGCCTCTGCCCAGACTCGCACTGTTCTAAATTCACTCAGACAAGCCTGGCTCCATGGCATAGAGTAATGGAGCCCTGACTGCCACCCAAGCAACCAGGGTTTGACCGGTGACCTAGAGAGTAGAGGAGCAAGGCAGGGAGGGGAGACTAATGAAAAGGCATGGCCTACTTGCCTGTCCTTGGGAGGGAGGGATGCACTTACTCATGGACGCATTTGTTGGTGCAATTTCCCGGAGACAGGGGAGATCATTACTTATGCTAAGGGAGGAGGGGCAGGGCTGCATAAGAGAAAACACCCCTTGCTAACCTTATAGTGACAGATATTGTTTCAAACTATATTTAAATAGCACTGAATTTAGTAAAATAAGTTAGAACTGCATGGCACTAAATATTTTCATTTAAACCAAGGCGATAAGTGGCCCCCAAACTGACATTCTAAAACCTTTATTTATTTGTCCAGTAGCTTTTAATTTTGTAAAAAAGCTCAAAGTGCCCTACATAAACACACACATTGGTGCAGTCAACAGCCTTATTTATTTTATAGACATTGTTAAGGTCCCTTTAATGTTTGTTCAAATGCTAAAATTATTTAGTGTCATATAGTACTGGCTCATTTAATTATTTTCAGCGCTATTTAAGTATTGTATGAATCAGTGTATGTCACTATGAAGTTAGTTTATACAGTATATGAACTGCAGTACAATTAATGATGGCATACAATGATTCATTTTTTTATTTATTTGTTTCATTTTTATTTTTTAATTAACATTATTTCATGCGAGGCTATGCCTTTAGAAGAATTTACATTTTTTCATTTTATATATATATATGTTTTGTTCACTTTTTAATGGAAATACTTTGAGTAGTAAAATTAATGATTTATTATAAAATGTCAAATGATTAGTTAATTTAGTCACATTACAGAGCAATTTCCTTTACACACACACACACACACACACACACACATATATATATATATATATATATATATATATATATATATATAAAATATGTAAACTTTCCTTTTTAATTGTGGAATAGATAAGCACTAATGATACATTTGTGAAACTGGTTTGCATTTTGCTGTTTAGATGGAGTATGTGTGTGCATACATATATATGTGTGTGTGTGTGTGTGTGTGTGTGTGTATACATGCATTTATTTGTGCATTCATGTGTGTGTGTGTATATATATATATATATATATATATATATATATATATACACGTGTATGTATATATATATATATATATATATATATATATATATATATATATATATATGTGTGTGTGTGTGTGTGTATCGGTTGTGTTTGTATACTTTTTAGCACTGTACATGAAGCATTGAAATTGAATGTGTAATAATGTCGATTCTGAAAAGAAAAAAAATTAGTGTTTAATGTATTTTGTTAATGCATGCCCTGAAATAACAGTGATTTCTTTCCTTATTAAATGTCAGTTTTTTTCATAGCAAGCTTCATTTTGTATTGTGGAAATGTCTTCCTTTGAAAGAGGTGGATGTGAAGTATATGTATATAACTTTACGAATTTGTTGTCTGTAGTCCTTGCCACTGTTTAGAAAGCCTTTCACATTGATGGATATCCTCTATGATTGCACAGTCTGAAACAAATGTTGATGAAGCTGGCTGCATGCGTGTGGTCTTAGCCTCATCATCCTGAATATCTAAATGTTACAGAGTTCTGCATTACCAGTAATGACAGACTTACTTTTATTGAGAAGACTGTTTAATCATACAGTTAACAGTAAACTTTATTATATTGTAATATAATAAGCATTTGCTGCTGTATGTTCCCCTCCCCCTAAGCAAGAATAACATTTTTTATTTAGCATTCATGGTGGCAAAAAGAAAAATTAGCTTTCATGGTAAATTTGGAACCATATGTTTTTTCCTAGGAATTTTTAACGTAAATATATCTTGTAAAGAATTAATACAGATCTGCCTACCCATCTTATTAAGAAACATTAAATAAATAACATTTAGAAAGCATAATGGAATTAGATCCACAAATTGTTTTGAGAATTTTATTGATTCAGTGAACGTTGTTTCATAATATAAAATAATATAATGTAATATAATATATAACGCAATAGTTCTCTGAGACACCCCTAGAGGGACTTGTCCCACTCATGTTCACTATTTCTGTAAATACAATAAACGTTCTTCATAAATATCATTATTTCAGGAACTGATAACATGAATTGGGTTCTTGCTGTAGGGAGACTTCAGTCCTCCAGCATTTTTATTTCTATCGTACATCCCTGTTGGTGAATCTAGAACAGAAGCTGGTGTTAAAAAATGATAATTTATTTGGCATATAAAACATTACATAACTGTAAGAGTCAATCAGAGAAGGTTAGAAAAAATTGGATTGAGAGAATGGAAAGGCAATTTCCAAAGGAATAATTTGAGGACATCTGTATGACTCCCAAGTATGCAACAAAGTCCTAAAGGTTTAGGATTTTTGTTTGGAAGTGTGTGTGTGTGCATAGGTATTTTTATACCCCAAGCAGACTTGAGATTGTTTTTTCCTCAGGTGGATAGCAAACGTTAAAGGTGTGATGAGAGGGAGGTAACTGGGAAAATGATGAGTGTAGATTTTAAAAATGCCATACAGAATACTTTGCCAGAAATGTTTGGGGAACAAATGGTTGTAACTAAAGAAGTTATTATTTTGAGCTGGGATATAAGATCTGAATTGCCTAGACATAGTAAAGCCTTCCAAGTTTAATGCTGTTGTCTGTCAAAAAATCAATTACTATAAAATGGAAATCAATGTGTAAACCTGCTGTAATTGCATTATTGAATATTGTAAAGGAGATAAAAGAACTGGAAATGTGAACTTTAAAAAAGGGAATGAGCAATTCACATAGAAATAAATAGATTCTGTGGGAATAATACATGCAGAATAATTTTCGGGGGAGGGGTTAAGGGAAGGCAGGAACTGAGCAATATATGAAATATTAGAGTAAGTAGTGAATGATAATTGTTTAAAAAGTTATGGCTACGGCATGAAAATAAAGAAAATGTCACTCTGGTTTGTTTTCTTTTTTATTAATGCATGTGTATGTATGTCATCTATGCAAATGGCTATTTAATGTTTGTCTTTCGGCTTTTCCTGGTTAGGGGTCGCCAGAGCGGAACTCCGGTCCGCTAATGATTGGTAGTGGACTTTTACGGTGCTGAGTTGCCAGTTTGACGCCAAACCTTCAAAGAAGGCACACCCATTCATGCACTATTTAATAAAGATATTAAATAAATGCCCCTGTTGGCATCTGGTTGCAGTCTTTAACCATGGCAGTAAAAGGAACCCATGTATAAATTACAGTTGCTACCCATCCTATTTGTCACTGAATAGGTTTTTAATTAACATTTCCCTCTTCCTGCACCTTCTAATAAAGGCAAGCAAATGTCTACTTTCAAACTCTTAGAAATAGTTCCATTTGTTTTTGGTGTTGGTACACATGGCATTAGCATTATTGTTATTAATATTATTAGCATTATTGTTTATTATTATTGCACTTATTAGAATATCAGTATTGCTTTTTGCAGTCTTTATATAATTGAGGAATTTGGTGTCTTGATAAGCAAAATGAGTTGCTACTGCATATTAATCCAGTGACCTGCAGGAATCAAAGCTGATCTGCCTACAGGAAGTTAAGATACAAACAAGAATACTCCATGATTTTATGACTGCAGTTTTTATTATCATTAACTCAGCAGTCTGATGTATACAGAAACAAATGTATAAGTGCCACTCTTGAATAACTGGGGTCCTTATTGTACATTACAAAACTTTGCAATGGATCTTTCTGTATGACACATAACATCTTTGGTAGCACAATATCCATGTACACACACCCGTATAAATATGTCTGTCTGTATGTATGTGTCTGTATATATATATATATATATATATATATATATATATATATATATATATATACACATACACACACACACACATCTATATGTCTACTTCAGTTTGAAAACGAGACAAATTGAAAACGAGACTACAACACCGAAACAGCACAGCAGTGAGTGTTCACAAATCTGAAACTCAAGACACTGAAAAAAAACAGCTGCAGTTGTTACACATTTTTTTTTAACCTCGTAGATCTTGAATGGAGATCACGGTACGGTACAGTGAAGATTGGGAAATTCACCCTTTTCCTTACTGTACTGTGATCTCGGAGTTAGTATATGTAATTTGCAGGGTGTGGGCGGGGGGCTGCAAAATCTTAGAAAAAGGTTGTTGTGAAGCTAAATAGAACACCACGTTTATGATTTCATTTGAATGATTATCATCCTGAAAGAGCTCTGTGTTTGCCACAGAAGTCTCTGTAACTCGCAGTGTAGTTTAAAGGGACAGATGTCCAGTTCTCCTGTAATGGATTGAATGTATTTGTTTCGATGTTATAAGTTTTGCTTTTGCGAATGTTCATTGTTCTGCATTTTTGATGTTGTTGTCTCATTCTTTTCATTTTCGTCATGTTAATTCTGCAAACTGACATAGACCAACATATGCATACACGCATATAATGTCTGCTCTTAGAGAATACTTAAAAATCATTATCTTCAGTGAAAAGAATTATAGTGGCATATTTACTTTCAATGTCCAGTAAATCAATGAAAACTAATGCCAAAACAAAGTGTATAGTTAAATAAAAGGGAAAAATTATCATGCACAGGTGCGCTTGACTGTACCTTAAACATGGATATGTTAACAGTAAGTCCTATACCATTTTGGATATAGGCATAAACAGAATAGAGATTCAGTAACTGACATTTTTGGTGCAATTAAGATACCTCTGAATGAACAGTTATATACAGAATGTCCAGATACTGTTCCAGATTACAAACAAAGATATGTATCCAAACCAGATTTGTTCCTTTTACTATCCTACAGAAGTGGTAGCCATTAAAGAATTATAGGTACTCACCAAAACGCCTGATTAGTGAGTAGAACTGCATCTGCAGGAAGTATCTATTCCTCTACCCTTTGCTTTATACTTCTTTCTTTTTCCTTTAACTTGTTCCAGAATTGGAGAAGAAGGTGGGAACACTGTATTATGGAATGGGGGGGGCAAGTAGCCAGGAAAAGTTTTATGTGCAAAATGGTACTAACACCTATGATGTAAGCCTAATGCCTTCTATAGCTGAAGCTGTAGTCACAGATCCAGCATTGTGGTGAGTGTTCATAACCTTGTTTCCTGTGTAATGCCAATTATTTATCCAACAGCTAATAAGAGCTGTTACTGCAGAGTGTGGCCTCATAAATTTATTGGTCACTGTAATTGTGTGCGCACGTGTGTGGTCTTTAGTCAATTGTTACTGTTTTTTTTATTAATTATTTTAATGCTAATTACTTAGAAAATAAGATTATCTGGGTTCCATGTTCCATTCCAAGAATCAAGTAAATGTTTTGTTTCTCTTTGAAAATACTGTTTTTTCTTCCCTGAAGACAGATGACTCCACAGCAGTAGGAAACCATAGCCAAAGGAAGAAAAGTGAAAAAAATGTGGCACAACTTTCCCTCAAACTAGAGCAGACACAAATTCAGGAGAGCGGAAATCCGAAGAAGTAAGTTCCTATCACCAAAAAACAGCGAGATGTCTAACTTGCTTTACTGTTAGAATGAAAAAAAAATGGAGTATAGTGGTCTTTATAAAAACAAGTTTTTAATAGCTTATGTTTTACATTTATGTAGCTATTTTTAATATTTTATTAAAATATTTGACATGTATAAGGAAATGGGTAGCATGTATGCTAAACAAGATTTACTTCCTGATAGTAAAACCTAAATTAATTCTTAGTTTGCCTTGGTTTCATACATTTCTGCCTCAAGTAATGTAAAGCACTTTTGGCTCATCACATTTATCTGTCTTAATGATAGAAAAATAAGCTATTAAACATAAGCAGTCAATTAAAAGTTTGTTGTGGAGTTGTGCTCTTCACTTTCTGCTTGAAATATACTGGTAAACGTTTGTAGGTATATAGTCAGTCATGTTTTGTTTACCCAGGGAGACTGATTTCTCAGTCTTAGTTGTTTCATGATGGAAATCATCTCCAAAGATCTCGCTTTTATATTCAGAATACCAGCTAGTATAGGCTTTACACCTTGTACATATGTCTTAGAGAGCTCATGGTTATAAAGGTTGTGGTGAATGTTGCAAATGAGGTCACAATATAGAGTGGAATGGTATGGCGTCTTAAGTTGTGCATTTAAAGTAACCAAGTGTTTGCTGTGTAACTTTTGTAACCCTTACTAGGACTTTAGTATTGACAGCCAATTGCTGGGTGCTCTGTTGTGTATGTGAGAAAGGAATACTGAGTACCTACAACAGATAAACCAACTATAGGTGTTACAACCTTGTAAAGCGTTTGGGATTTAAGAATACAATTTACAAATAAACAGATCACAATGTGGGATGAAAGAAACAGTGTATACACATAGTGTGTGCGTGTTAAGAGACATATATATATATATATATATATATATATATATATATATATATATATATATATATATACACACACACACATATAAATGTATGTATTAAAATTTTACTTGTATATTAGAGATATATTATGTGTACAGAAATAAGCCATTGTATAAAAAGTCCAGCCATTGCAAATGACAAGAAGGTTTATACATACATACATTGAGCTTCATCAGTTCTATAACTTAAACTACTTACAGTTACGGCAGGCAGTCATTATATTCAGGCAGCCTATAAATAGTAAAAAAGATAAGAGATGTACTGTAAACAGTTTTATTAACCCCTGCATTGCTCACTTTTCTAGATATTTGTGCTTTAGTTACTGGCCATTTTTAACTATTTTATGTTGCACCTATAAAGGATGGTTGCTTTAAAATGGTTTGACATGGTCTAATGATATGTTCAGGGAATTATACTAGCACATTTGGCTACAAAGTTTCCTTAGAGTTTAATTATAGATCCAAAGATAGTAAGACGATTTTATCTTGAATATTTATTTTTTTGCTGAATCTATTTTTTTCCTTGACTCCACCGTTTATCAAGCCATATTCTCTCAGGACAGACATTGAAGCTCTCACAGCTGCAGGATCAAGATGTTTTGAATGATCTTACTGGTTTTCACTCTTGCCAAACTGTTTCTTTTGTGCAGTGATGTCAGTGGGGACATGAATACTTCCACAAAATGTCATGGATGTTCATTTTTGCAGATCCTCTGTGTTTTGCAAGAGTACTAGCTAGGTCTCCTGGCATTCTTCTGCAGAGTACTGGGATGTGAACAGAACAACATTCCACCTATGGCCAGCTTTTAAAGAGAGTCACTATTCCTGCTGTGTCTACCCCGCCAGCTGCTTTATTTTACTTGTGGAAGTCTAACTGAACTGTGATGAATGGTGTGGTGCAGGCAAGTATGGAGATGCTCCATCTGCAACGTTTGGCTGGCTTATCTGAAAGCTCTAAAGTGAAATTTTTAATTTTTGTTGACTTTTTTATGCTACAGCATTTAACAGTATTGCAAAAATATTATGTATATACATAAGTACATATTTCATGTTTTTAACAACACAATGTATTTATTTTTTGATGATTGTATTTGTCACCATGAACAAAACTAACAGGTACACATTTGTTTTAAATAAATGCTTTTTTTGAAATATTGCAGTTTTTAAATTTTTGATGGACATCATGTTCTAGATTTGACACTACCTTTGCTCTAGTTTGAAGTATACTTATATGATTTTTAGGTCAAGACACAAGCATGTGTTTTTAGTTTTAAAGGCAAGGAAAAATGTTTGTATCTTGGTTATATCATATTGCACTTCTCAAAAACATTTTTGAATAACATTTAGAATGATCAGAATTCTTACTTGTTAAAGAAATTAATGTTTTTAGTTCTAAAGTTTTACCAAGATGTTGCATAGTGCCTGAGTGTCTAGTTGTCATTCACTGAAAATCACACTTATGTAGTTAACTTAGGCACAATTGCATGTTGTGGCTTTAATGCTGTGCTGTATTTTGCTCTCAATTATTCCTGTTATGTACATCTATGATTTAAATAAACCTTTGTAGAATATATTTTCCTTACACAACATTACCAAAAGTTCAGTGAACTCTTCCCCTGGTGATGTCAGGGGTAGCGCGGGGTGCTTCCATCTATTAAAGTCTGTGAATGCACCGCCACACTGTCCCTACATTAGCATTACCAAGGATTGCAGTAGAGTTATATGGCTGTATCCTTAATAAAAGTTTCCAAAGCTTAATATTAAAAACCTTCTTACATACTAGTGGTTTGATGGGGTGGAAAATGCATTGCTGTATTTAAGTTAAAACGTGCTGTAATGTATACATAAAATGAGAGGACACTTTAAATATTAAACTCAGCATTGTCTTGTGTGTCGTGTGTGTGTGTGTGTGTGTGTGTGTGTGTGTGTGTGTGTGTGTGTGTGTGTGTGTGTGTGTGTGTGTGTGTGTGTGTGTGTGTGTGTTATGGATGCAGGTCTGCAGAGACACTATAGTGTGGCAGTCTGCAAAACTG
>NC_056727.1:505030937-505055937 GCF_019279795.1 Protopterus annectens
CACGGGCATCACATATTAATTGTTTGACAGTGGTGGGATATCCACACCACATATTAATTGTTTGTCAGTGGAGGGATATCCACACCACATATTAATTGTTTGGCAGTGGTGGGATATCCACATCAATTATTCGTTTGTGGTGAGTTTGCCACATCACATACTAATTGGCTTGTAGTGGTGTGGATAGTAAATTCCTGTAGCTTGTGTACAGTGATCACTGAAGGTGTTTTTGTACTCTAAATCAGCCATGCACTGAACACTCAGAGTTCAGATTACAATTGTTTTATCTCTTCTGTTAGCTTAGTTAGTCAGGGAGAGCAGGCAAGCAGGTCAGCAGAGGAGTATGGTAAGCTGATAAGGAGTGAGTTGGCTGAGATGTGCCAGGCTGAAGGACTGGTGCATGGAACCCTGAATAAGCCAGACATGATTGCAGCTTTGGTCACAGCTGCATCAGAAAACAGCAATCAGGAGGGTGATCAGACTGGCTGTGGAGATGTACAACACTCAGAGAATTGACAGCTCAACCTTTCTGCAGAAGAATTAAAAATCCATCTGGAGCTAAAGAGACTTGAGTTGGAGGCCAGGCATCTGGAAATGGAAGCTGTGGAGAAGAAGAGGCAAAGGCAGTGCAAAAAGGAGATGCTGACTCTTCGCCAGAGTCATGGAGGTAATGGGGAAGGGAGTAACCGGACTCCAGAAGCACAAATGGTCAGTAAATTTCTTCCGCAGTTTACAGTGGGGGATAATTTTGATAGTTTTATTCACGTGTTTGAGAGGGTGTGTAAAAAGTATGATGTTGACCAAAGGCTCTGGGTAAGGTTCCTGACCCACTTTACTCCATTGTAAAGCTGTAAATGTACTTTCCAAATTATCTGGCGTTGACTGTTTAATTATAATGCTTTAAAGAATTGTTTGTTAGAATGTTTTAAGCTAACACCTGAAACTTATAGAAAAAGGTTTTGTGAGCATAAGACGCAAGGCAGATGAAAGTGTGTGTGTGAATATGTTGCTGAACTGTGCACTTATTTTCATAGGTGGGTGACTGGATGTCAGGTCACCACTTTTGAAGGGCTGACAGACCTTTTGGTGAGGGAATAAGCCTTTAGCACTTTGCCTGAAGACATGAGGATCTGGTTAGCTGATAGACAATGTGCTACTTCAGATGACTTGGGGAATAAAGGAGACCTATACCTAGCAAGCAGGCATCACTGCACAGGAAAGGGACACAGAGTCCTGCTCATGGGTCTAAATGAACCCATGGTGGGCAGCCCAGACTGCCCCAAAGGATCTGCCAGTAGCAGGGGAAGCCACTAGTCCAGGTACACATCCAGGACCTAGGGTTAAATGTTTTGAATGCAACCAGTGGGGCCACGTGGCATAAAGATGTCCACAGAGGCAAGGTGTGGAACAAAAGGTGAGGGAGCCAGTAATCGGGAAAGACAAAATGCCAATATTATGGTGTCTTGAGACTACAGGGGTACCAAACTACCATCCTGCAGATGTCCTGATAGGGAAGGATTTGGATGAGACAGTACCATGTGTTAATGCAGTTACATGCGGTTAGGCTTGGAGGCAAGCATATGGGTCTGGTAGCCTGGAGGAGACCCAGACAGTCTGCACACTTGCAGCCAGAACTAGTGAGGTGGTTACTTCAGGGAGGGAGCTACCCTGTTGACCGGGCTAGTCTATCTGGATATATGTCCATTTTCAGTAGAGGCCTGGGGAGAAAAGCTCCAATGAGTATTACATGGTTTCAGAAGGTGTTACAAAAGAAGTATTAACAAGTATAAAGCTAACAGTAAACCACTAGTATATAATTTTTTTTTTTTATCAGGAGATTGCATATTACAATCTGAGAACCAAAAAATACATAAACTACAACCTACGTAATGTGCTTCACAAAAATTATTACAATACAAAAAATCAATACATAAATTTTATAAGAGGAATGCTGAAGTGTAATGAGAGGTAAAGAAAAGCTGAAAGGAGTGTAGAGAGAAAAAAAAAATAGGGAAGAAGGAAAGTAAAGAAAAAAGGAGAACAGAGTAAGTCTAGTTATGTTACCAACAGAGTTTGAGAACAGACAGTCACCTGTAGAGTTATTAGGACATAGCCTTTTTAAAGAAGTACTGTGTAGATGGGTCTAAAAAGTGGGGGAGAGGTCTGGGATCAGATATCTGAGGGTTGAGAATACCATATTTTCCACCAGAGTTGGAGAACAGGCAGTGCGTGTTGAGTTATAGGTTGTAGTAGGGAACAAAATGGCAGAAGACAAGAAAAGAAATAGTATTAGTCTGGGTTACTACAGGGGCATAGCCATTTTGTATTGAGATGCAGTTTTAGATTCCTTTTAAAAAGTGGGAGAGAAGTCAGAGATGAGATATCTGAGGGTAGTTTATTCCATATTTTTCCAACAGAGTTTGAGAACAGACAGTCACCTGCAGAGTTATTAGATATAGTGGTTTTGATTAATAGTTTGTTTGAAGAGTGTAGCTGTTTCTGATTATAATAAGGTGTGATGAGGCAAGAGAGTATTGGAGTTTTGGTGGGTTGGTGCAGGGTTTTGTGGGCTATTATGAGTTGTTGAAATTTGAGCTGATTAGGAAGTTCTAGCCAACTTAGTTGTTTTAGGTTCAGGCAGTGATATGTTCTAAAAGGGGCTCCTGTAACAAATCTAGCAATATTATTGTAAGATATAACTAGCTTATTGAGGTTTTTCTTTGATAGATTGGTGTATATGGGGGAAGCATAGAGTAAAGTAGAGATAAGGTGAGTTCTGGCTAACGTAGTTCTTGCAAGTGGAGTAAGAAAGGGTTTGATTCTGTAGAGGGTTCCTATTTTTTGTTCACTGATTTTATAGTAGTGTTGATATGATTGTCAAAGTTTAAATTATTGTCTATTGTTATTCCTAGTAATTTTGTGGTAGCATCAGGAGAAATGATAGTACTGTCATTGGATGTGATAGTGAAGTGTAAGGGGATGTGCCTTCGGGTAGGTGTGAAGAGAAGCAGTTTAGTTTTCTTGGGGTTAAGTAGTAGGCAGCTATGTGAGAACCATTGTTCTATAGTGTTAAAGGCTTTTTGGGTAAGAGACTGGAGTTCTGTTTGAGAGGTAGATGTACAGATAATGGTAGAATCATCTGCATATTGAATACAGGTAGTATTTGGGATAGCTAATTGCAGGTCATTGATAAAGATGGAAAAAAGAAGTGGGCCTAAGATGGAGCCTTGTGGCACCCCAAGAGAGATGGGAAGATGATCAGATAGTGAATTTTTCCAAAGTACTGCCTGCTGTCGGTTTTCAAGGTAAGATTTAAACCAAGTTATGGCAGGAGTATCAAGTGAAAGAGAAGTCAGAATGTGCAGAAGTAGTTGGTGGTTCACCATGTCAAAGGCTTTAGATAAGTCAATGAAGAGTGCAGATGAAAGACTTATCTAGTGAGCCAGAGCTGCATGTGGATACTGATGGTCCCTTGGACAGAGTGATTGCAAAGGTAGAGATGAGTAGTAGTACCCAGGCTGACAGTGAGGCACCGCTGTCAGAGGATACCAGACTTCCTGTGGAAGGGGAGCTGGGAAGGGTTACAAAGAGAGAGGTGAGACAGGCTCAGCTCTCAGACACTACATTACAAGGTCTGAGGCAGGTAGCTAGTGAGGCACCTGATTCTCAAGGGAAGGGGAATCTGTATACTGGGACAAAGGGTTACTGTATAGAGAGTGGACCTCTGAGGGAGGGCTAAAAGGTGAGAGAATACAGCAGTTGGTAGTGCCTAGAGCCTACCATCTGGTGCTTCTAGCCGTAGCCCATGATATTCACTTTGCAGGTCATATGGGCATAAAACGTACAAAGAGATGTATTATGCAGAACTTCCAGAGATGTAACAGGGTACTGCAGGACCTGTGAGCAGTGCCAAAAGGTAGGCAAGGCCGGAGACAAGGTGAGAGCTCCTTTGATGTTTTTGCCTGTGATTGAGGAGCCATTTCAAAGGGTAGCTATAGATATTGTGGGGCCTCTGAGTACTCAAGTTCCACATGGAAAAAGTATATTCTAGTGGTAGTAGATTATGCTACAAGATAAACTGAGCCAGTGGCTTTGTCCTCCATTGAGGTAGAAAAGGTGGCAAATGCTTTGTTAGAGATTTTCAGCAGGGTAGATTCTCAAAAGAAATGCTGACTGACAGAGGTGCCAATTTCATGTCAGACCTGCTGGCTTGTCTGTGAAAGTACTGTGGGGTGAAGCACTTAAAGACCACCCCCTACCATCCCCAAACTAACGGTCTTGTTGAGAGGTTAAACTCTACAATCAAGTCCATGCTACGGGCATTTGCAGACCAGTTTAAGAGGGATTGGGACAAATATTTGCCCCATCTGTTTTTTGCTTACAGAGAGGTTCCCACGAATCCATAGGTTTTTCACCCTTTGAGTTGCTGTATGGGCATAGGGTGAGGGGGCCTCTAGATTTAATTTGTGATGAGTGGAAAGGTGAGTGTGAATCCCGCAAGGAGTCTGTTGTGGTATATGTCCTAAACCTCATGACAAGGCTCAGGCAACTCATGGGCTTGGCCCAGGAGAACCTGGGAGAAGTCCAACAGCAGGAAAAGGTGTGGTATGAAAGGAATGCTCGAGCTAGAGAGTACGCGGTAGGGCAGCAGGTAATGGTTCTCATTTCTGTCAGACACAACAAGCTGCAAGCAGCTTGGAAAGGACCCTACAAGGTGGTAAGAAAAGTAAGTGATGTTAACTACATGGTGCAACTGCTAGACAGGAGACAGGAGCACAAATTGTACCATGTTAACATGATGAAACCTTACCATGATAGGGAGGCCCTTGTGCCGAATATTTGCAGTGGACTGCAGGAGGAGTCTTGAGTGAGATCTGGTGACTGATCTCCTCAGTGATGCTCAGACTGACACCTCAGTGGAAGGGGTAGCAGTGTCCCAGCAGCTGTCTCCTACCCAGGTTCAAGAAATTCGAGCCGTGTTACAAGAGTTTGGGGACATGTTCACTGGGAAACCAGGGTGCACCCACCTGGTGCAGCACCAGGTGGATACAGGACCCCAAAGGCCCATTAGGCAGACCCCATATAGGGTGCCTGAGAGAGTCAAACAGACTCTGAGTGAGGAGATCCAGGTAATGTTGGAACTAGGGGTAATTCAAGAGTCCAACAGTCCCTGGGCCTCCCCAGTGGTGCTTGTGCCAAAGAAGGATGGCAGCACTGGATTATGTGTGGACTACAGGAAATTTAATAGTCACACAGTCAGATGCTTACCCCATGCCTAGTACAGATGAAGCCCTAGAGCAGCTGGGTGGGGCTAAGTATCTTACCACCATTGATCTTACCAAGGGTTACAGGCAGGTGCCCTTGACTCCCAGTGCTAGAGAGAGGTCAGCTTTTGTGACTCCTTTTGGCTTGTATGAGTTCACAATTATGCCCTTTGGGATGAAAAACATCCCAGCAACTTTCCAGAGGGTGGTAGATCATATCCTAGCAGGAGCAGCAGGGTTTGCCCTTGCTTACCTAGATGATATTGCCATATACAGCCATTTCTGGTATGAGCATCTTCAACATGTCAGGGAGGTGCTGGGCAGACAACAGAGGGCAGGGTTGACCATTAAGCCGAGCAAATGTCAGGTGGGTATGGCAGAGATCTCCTATCTGAGATGTAGAGCGGGGAGTGGTAAGCTCAGGCCAGAACCAGGCAAAGTGGAAGCCATTCAGGCATGGCCTGCACCTATTACCAAAAAGCAGGTGAGGGGATTCTTAGGAACAGCAGGGTGCTGCAGAAAGTCCGTCCCCAGTTATAGTACCATAGCGGTTCCCCTCATAGACCTGACAAGGAAAAATAGGCCAGATAAGGTAGAGTGGACCACAGCATGTGAGCAGGCATTCCAGAGGCCTAAAGACATTTTGGGAGGACCCCCTGTGTTAACCAGTCCAGATTACAACAAATAATTTGTTGTGCAGGTAGATGCTTTGAAACATGGGGTGGGAGCTGTACTTAGCCAGATTTCTTCAGAGGGAAAGAGCACCCAGTGGTTTATCTCAGTCGTAGGCTCCAACCCAGGGAGGAATGCTATGCAGCTATAGAAAAGGAATATCTAGCCATAGTGTGGGCACTGCAGAAACTTCAGCCTTATCTGTATGGAAGAAAATTCACTGTAGTTACAGATCACAATCCACTAACATGGTTACACTGAGCCAGCCAGCAAAATGCCAGGTTGCTAAGATGGAGCCTAGGGTTGTAAGCATATGATATGTAAGTGCAGCACTGCAGTGGAGTTAGCAATGCCAATGCAGATGGGCTCTCAAGACAGGGAATATGGTAAGGTATACTCAGATAGACCTAACCCTCTCAAGCAACATTTCTCAAGGGTCACTTGGAAAACTAGCTTGTGTTCTTGGCGGGGGTGTGTGTGAAAAACTGAGGAGCTGCCAGCCCAGCTAGATAGAATTTTGTAAATAATTATATGTCATTGTAAATATTAATGTAATCCACAGGTTTGTTCTACAAATGTAAAGAGAACTATATGTTAGGATTAAACTGTATGTACTGAGCTTCAAAAATGTAACCACAGTGTACTCTGCTGGACGAAAGCTGATAAAGTAAAGCATTTTATGACTGTTTGATCTCAAAGCTCGGAGACAGGATGTCTGGACTAAATAATTATTTCTTTCGTCTTAGGACAAGCGTTAATTACTAGAGTTTGCATGTAAAATTTCTTTTATTGCTGTGGCTTCCTGGCCAGGTGCAAGACTACAAAAAGAAATGTAAGTTTTGAGTTTATGTTAACCTGGGAACCAGAAAAGTGTCAAGAATGATGCAATGTGAAATGACTCAGCAGTACTATGTTATCAATTTAAGACTTCTTAGAGGGAGAGAATTAAGCATTTTGGATTTTGTCTGAACCTGAGCATATCTACTCACTAGCACTCTGCCTTTGCTCTGTATGTATGTAAGTTTATTTAGAACTTAGTACTTCTCTTAGAAATAGATAGAAAATAGTCAGATTAGACTAGCTATTTTCTATATTTATGTCAGACTGTCCTACAGTGTTGTTTTAAAGTTCCTGTGTCTGAACTCTTGACTAGGACTGTGTTGAATTGAGGAGATTTGTCTTGTGTTTGTATTATTGATTATTAAATATTTTTAAACCTCTCTACTGTGGCTGTTTCGTGTAGAGATAATTTAAGCTCTAGAGTACTTGCATGTATTTGGTGATACTGTACAAAGCCACTTCAATAGTCTTGCTGTTCGTCACACTTACTAATTGGATAATAATATTGCAGAGTAAAATTGGTCACTATTTGGGAAAAGCATTATAGCAGCTGGTATTATTGGTTGGTAGCAGTTGGTACTTCCTTATAGTCTGAGCAGAACGGGGGCAGAGCTAGAGAACCTGTGCCAGCCTTCCCCAGAAGTGTCTGTGTGTTTGTATCTAAATCAAATCTTAAAATGTGTGTGTGTCAGCTACTTGGACAGGGACACGAAGCACTGGTTGGCAGAGAGGTTGCTGGAGGTTTTGGCTTGACCACTCGCCTGAGGTCTGTACCCTATAGCTGTGCCAGTGGGGAGTCTTACTGGGGATCAGGAGAGAAAGGGAGAAACCAGCCCCAGACTGACTGTGTTCTTTGTGTGCTCTTAGGGGAAAATTGTACTTTACTGTGTGTGCACTTGTTATCCTTCCCAATGTGCACGCCTCTCCCTGGTGCTAGTGGTGAGGATAGAGGTGCCTTGATTACTGGGCCTGTGCATGGTCATCACAACTACCAATACTTTAGCATCTATAAATTCTTTCAAACATAAAGACAGGATGGGAGACAAGGATAGGAAACGGAGGGAGGAGGAGGTGACCTTTTCTCTTTCCCATTCCTCATAAAAAAAAAAAAAAAAAGTTTATAAGATTCTGTTGTTCCTTGTCCCAAATCTTCTTGTGTACTGAAACTTCCAGTAATTATGGTGAAATGTTCTTCTCTCCATGGTTTGTTACAAGCAAGTGATCTTGTATTTGAAATGGAACTGTCCAGATATCTACCTTCTAGACCAAGTTAGAATAACATATGGTATGTCAGCCACAATCTAGCTCCTAGAATAGTCCATGTGACCTGTCAGACTTGTAGAATTCAAAGATGATGTCCTTCCATTTCACTGTTGCAATATTCATTACATTAGGATCCTCTTCCAAGGTCGGCCTGACATCCGGCCAGTATACCAAAGACTTAGGTTGCTTTAAGGAATGACATATGTCACACATATGCTCCTTATGTAGCATAGGGCATAAAGGTGATGTCTGGACGTACCATCCTCAGAACTTTTTTGCTGCCAGTCTGAACACTATCTGTTGATTGTTGGTCTGAATGCCAACATTCCATTGCTGGTTCACCAAGCCATTACAAATAAGTGCCCTGTTGGGGTTCTATTTCACTTATGTTCTTTTTTTGTTGCTTGTGGGGTTTCATGTCATTCAGGAAGGGTAAATGCTGGTGTGGGATTCCCCATAAAGACTGCCACAAACAGTGTCTGTTTTGCCTTGGCACCTTGCACGACCACAGGTCCTGTTCTGTCTGTCAGGCCTTTGTATCTAAAATCCTTCATAGCAGACTCTCTTTTCTGGTGCTTTATCTGGAAAATCAGCATCTTAAGCTTCTTGTAAAGACTCAGTATTCCTGGGTCCTGTCCATTATCCGCCAGGGGTATTTCATGGTCTGGAAATCCCTTCCCCCTTTTATGGGTATGCCTCAGCCCTCTCAGGCACAATGGTTTCTTTCTAGAGGTGCTTCTGGATCTTCTTTCGACTCATGGTACTATTCAAGAGGTGACTGTGTCTCAAAGGAGGAGGGTGTTTTACTCCAGGATGTTTCTATTGCCCAGGAAAGAGGCTACTTGGAGAACATTTTCTACACCTCTGTCATCTAAGCACTTTTCTGAAGATACCCTCTTTTTGAATATTGTCCCTTCAGAGTTTGTTTCCTCTTCTGCTTCTACAGGCTTATATGATGCCTCTGGATCTCAAGAATGCTTATCCCCACATTCCAGTTCATCCCATTTTCAGGAAGTTTTTATGTTTCTCTGTTGCTTCCTGGCATTTTCAGTTTTCTGCTTTGCCTTTTGGCCTTTCTACTTTTCTAAGGGTATTCACCAAATGCCTTGTGCCTGTGATTAATTTTTGCAGGATTCAGGAGAGCCAAGTATTTCCTTACTTGGATGATGATCTCTTTTAGGCATCCTCTCCAGAGATACTGTTACAAAATCCTCATTTTTGCCATTTCTTTTCTGCAAAGCCTGGGGTTCACAATAAATTTCAAAAAGTCTTTTCTGACTCCTTCTCAAGACCTTGTTTTTTCTGGGGTGTAGGACACAGACTGTGTCTATGCTGGCATCCCTGACTCCTTCCAAGGCCTTAACACTCATTTCCTTCTTTCAAACTCTTCTTCCTCTGGCCTTTATAACAGCCAGGGAATTTCTGAGAGCTCTGAGGTTCATGGCATCTACCATCCTTATGCTTCCTCTGGCCAAACTCCACATGAAAAAGTTTCAGTGGCTTCTGAAGTCAGTTTGGCTTGTGTCAAGCAGGAACTTCACTAGTGGATCCAGCAGTTGTCTCTGAATCCAGGGCTTCCTTTTCATCCCCCCTTTTCCCTCTCAGGAGCTGTTCACAGATCCTTCAGGCATGAAGTGGGGAGCAGCTTTTGACTCCCTCAAGGTGCAGGGGGTGTGTGGTCATCTCTTCAACAGAAAGCGCACATCAGTGTCAAAGAGATGAGAGCTCTTCTGCTGGTGCTTCAGGGTATTCAACCTCTTTTCTCCCCAGGACCTCTCAAGGTGTTTACAGACAATACAATGGTGCTGTAGTATGTAAACAAAAGGTGGGGATCTTATCTTCTTTGCTGGTTGGCACTCCTAGTGTGGGATCTTGGTATCCAGCATTAAGTGACTCTTCAAGCAGTTTATATTCTGTCAGGTCAAAACATTGTGGCAGACACTCTGAGCAGCTCCTTAATTCAATCCCATGAATGGATGCTTCACAAGGATGTGTTTCTGGGCATTGTCAACAAGTGGGGTACTCTGCAAGTAGATCTGTTTGCCTTCCCTCTGAACAGACATCTTCCTTACTTTTGTGCCAGAGTCCCAAGTCCCCTGGTTTGGAAGGTGGGCACTCTATATTTTTCTTGGAAAGGGATGTTTCTTTATGCTTTCCCTCCCCTTCCACTCATTCCAAAAGTCCTGTTCACAGTTCAACAGGATGCTGCCAAAATTTTGTTGGTGACTCCCTTTTGGCCAAGACAGCATTGCTTCCCTCTTCTTCTGCATTTAACCAAGGGCAATCATCACAAATTTCCCCACAGGGTGGGCTTAATCACACAGGACAAGAGATCTCTTGTCCATCCTTACCTGTCCACGTTTGGTGTTTCTGTCATAACCTGGATCCACTTTTTGTGGATGTTTCTTTGTTTCTTTCTTGTCTGTGTGAATTGCTTAATGCTGGGTTGGCTTATTCTTCTGTTAAGGCCCACTTAGCAGCTATCTCTGCTTGTCTGCCTTTATTTCCTCCTTTTGCTTCTAGATTTGAAGCTAAAGAATTCCTTAAAGGCATCCATCATATTAGAACACCCAGAAAGCCTATTCCTCCTCCCTGGGGTCTTAATTTTGATTTGGAAAAATTGACGCAGTCTCCTTTTGAGCATGTAGCTTCAGCTTCCTTGCAACATTGTTCTTGGAAGACTGATTTTGTTAGCCCTTACTTCTGCTAGATGGGTGTCTGAGGTTCAAACCCTTACGGCTTGTCCTCCTTTTTTGGCATTTCATAAGGACAGGGTGTCCTTATCCTTCCTTTATGGCCAAGGTGGTGAATGAGTTTTCCCTTAATCAGTCTCTTTGCCCACTTTTCCTTTCTCGGCAATCTGCCAGTGAGACAGTGCTGTACACATTGGATGTGCATAGACAACTCAGATTTCAGTTGTATAAGTCTAAGACTATTAGGAAATTTGATCAGCTCTTTGTTTCCTTTCATCCTAGATCCATAGGATTTGCTGTATCAAAGCAAAATATTTCTTCTTGGATCTCTAAGACTTTTTCCTTTTGTTATTCCTTCCATGGTAAGAGCCTTCCTTATTTTGTTAAGACTCATTCTACTAGAGTGGTGGCTTTTTTTGGCATTTTTTTTTCAAGGGTTTGGATACTAACTATATTCATGAGACAGCTATCTGGACGTCTGTGCTTACATTTTTCAAGCACTACAAGTTGCATGTAATCTCCAGAGCTAGAGCTGATTTTGCTAGAGCCATCCTTCATGGTTTCCTCAAGGGCTCTGCTGGTCCTTCCTCCTCCCAAGTTTCTTCATGAGCTGTGGCACTCTCCCTAATTTAATGAATACTGCAACAGTGGAATGGAAGGACATAGCACAGTTGTGTAAAATCATACCATAATGGTAGATGTCCATCTTTTCACTGTGGCAGTATTCACTCCCTCCCTCCTTCCCCTGGTCCATTTATCTTCTGGATGTACAGGTTACTTCTTTTTTCCTTGAACTGGCATTCCTACTGGGGCTGTCAGTTCTGAGGGTGGTACATCTGGACATCACCTTTATGTCCTACGCTATGTGAGGAGCATATGTGTGATGAAAGGCATACCTTAACGCAACATAACGCTTTAGTATACTGGCCGCCCTTGAAAGGGGAACCTAATAAAGAGAAGGACATCTACCTTTATGGTAAGATTTTGCACAACTGTACTTTCTTCATACTGATTACTGCTTCTGTAGTCTAAGTTGTATGGGTTATGCCCTGCATAGGATATAACACATTCCTTGTGCCCAAACCATTAGTCAGCTTGTGCTGAGCTGACTAAAAAGTCTAGTTTAGACGCCAAGCTCTTCAGAGCTTCCTTGCAGGCTTTTGACTGTCAATGACCATCTAATGCTGTTCAATTCATATTATTCCATGTTGAAGGAATGAACACTTTTGTAGCACTAAGATGACTGTGCCTGTTGGTTCAGAAGGGAGTCCTTAAAAGGACTCTGGGGTATCTGCCTAGGTAGTCCTGAAAAGGACTCTTTTGGGTGTTTCCCTGTAGAAGCTGCGAGTGTGGCCCTTAGAAGGACCTTTGGGGTCCTAAAAAGGACCTTTGAGGCCCTGAAGAGGACCTTTGAAGCCCTTAGAAGGACATTTGGGGCCCTGAAAAGGACCTTTTTAATCCATAAAGGGACTCTGTGTGATCTCATTTGGTTCTTAAAAGAACCTTTGAGGCCCTGTAAAGGACCTTTTAGTCCTCAAAAGACTTAGGAAGTCAGTAGCCAAACTCTGGGTGTTCTCAGTTGGTTCTTAAAAGAACCTTTGTTCAGACTGTCCCTTTAAGGCCAAGGCAGAGGGTCCGAGGTCCAGTGGATCTCAGTGGTTCCAAAGATGTGCGAGGTCTGGATGAACCTGTGGAGAAATCTCAGAGGGTTCTTATAAGAACCTTTGTTGTGAACCTTTTCAGGACTACCTAGGCAGATATCCCAGAGTCCTTTTAAGGACTCCCTTCTGAACCAACAGGCGCAGTCATCTAGTGCTACAAGAATATTCATTCTTTCATTTTATATCCACCCCGAAAGGGTAGGCCACACTCTTGGTGTAGCTGGATTTTCTAATCCTGTTTGTTTCTTATTATTCCATGTTGGGAAACAGATTTTATTTAAGAATGTTGTTATTGTCAAAGAAAGAACGAAAATTCCTGGAGGCCAGTTCTGGACCTATCTTCCCTGAATCAGTCTGTGAACGTGCCCAGATTCAAAATGCTTTCACTTCACAACCTGCTACCGCTTCTTCATCATTTGAGTTTTTTAGTAACCTTATGTGTAAAAGATGACTGTAGCCACATTCCTGTTCATTCAGATTTCAGGCATTTCTTAAGGTTTTGTGTGTCTGGATGACATTATCAATTTTCTGCTGTACCTGTTGGGTTATCTAGTGCTCTGTGGGTTCACAAAGAATATATATTGCTCCTGTCATAGCCCATTACAGGCTACACAGTATTTTCATCTTTCCTTATTTAGATGACTTGCTTGTCTTTACAGAGTCTCTTTCAAAGTGTCAGGAGTCTTTCACTTGGATGAGAGATTACCTGCACAGGCTGAGATTCCATCAGAACATTCAGAAGACATGTTTTGACTCTATCGGACTGGATTGTGTTTCTGTGGTGACAGCTAGACAACTGTGTAGAAAGAGCTTTCCTTCCACTTGAAATAAAAACACATCTATATTTAGATATATTCCAGGGGGTTTCTGTGAGGGGAATACTTCAGGATTTTGGGTCTCATGGCATCTATGTTTCTTGTGACTCCTCATGCAAGAGTCCACATAAGAAAGATACAGTGGTATCTGAAATCTGTTTGGCTGTAGCGCCCGCATCCATTGCCTTTTCAAATTCCAGTTCTGGGAATTGTGAAAACAGAAATTTCTTGGTGGAGATATTGAATATCCTGGAATCCAGGTCGGCCCTTCTTCCCTCTTGCTCCAAAGTAGTCAGACACAGCAGAGACAAAAGCACATAAACATAAAGAAATGCTAGCTCTTGTAAAGGCTGTCAATTCTCTGAGCTGTCTGTGGTCCTCAAGACGTCTTTAAGTAGTTATAGACAATACCATAGCGTTATGGTACATAAACAAGCAAGGGGGAACCAGATCTCACCCGCTTTGAAGACTAGCCATGTTAGCATGGGATATAGCTTTATAGTACAGTCTTGCTCTATAGGTATCTTGTATTCCATCAGAGCATAATTGTGTAGCATATAACCTGAGCAGGATAAAGGCAGACCCTCATAAATGCAAACTAGATCATGGGATCTTCCAAGATTTGATCTGTCTGTGGAGAATTCCTCTGGTAGATCTTTTTGCCTCCTCTCTAAACAGCCAACTGGCAAAATTCTGTTCCAGGACTCTGTGCAAGAAGGCCTGGAAGACAGATGCATTTTCTTTTCCTTGGACAGGAATGTACATGTATGCTTTTCCACCCTTTCCACTGATATCTAGGGTACTTTTGAAAATTCAAAAGGAATCCCAAAGGATCACTGTGGTGACTCTCTTCTGCCCAGGCAACAGTGGTTCTCCCTTCTTTTGGACCTCGCCAGGGGTAGTTACCACAAAACTTCCTCACAGACTGGATTTACTCACACTAGAACAGGGATGTTTGATACATCCTGATTCCAAACAACTACAACTGACTGCCTGGATGATGGGATCTTAATACCTTTTAGTCACCTGTTTTTTGAGGATGTGCAGCAGGTATTAAAGGAGGCAAGAAAACCTACTAGAAAAAAAATCATATGTTAGCAAATGGAAAAGAGTTTTTGTGTTGGTGCCAGCAACACAACCAGCACCCACTCAGGGCTACTGTTTCTCTGGTTTTACAGTATTTGTTCAAGTTACTATCCTATAGCCTGTCTTACTCCTCAATCAGGGTTCATTTGTCGGCCATTTCAGCATGTCTGCCCATGGATCACCCCCTTTGAATGCTTTCTCATGTGAAAATGTTTTTGAAAGGGGTGCTACTTAAGAAGCCTTCCCAAAAACCTGTCTGCTCTCCTTAGGATCTTAAGTTTGTGTTAGAGACAATAATACTTGCTCCATTTGAACTAGCTCATCTACCTGATTTGTGGTTCTTAACATGGAAAACAGTTTTGCTGATTTCTCTGAACTTTTCAAGAAGAGTGTCTGAGTTACAAGCATTGTGTGTCATCCTTATGTTATTTTTCACTGAGACAGGGTTTGTTTGAGAATTAATCCTTCTTTTATGCCTAAAGTGGTATCCGAGTTTACTTTAAGCCAAACTATCCATTTTCCCATTTTCTTTCCAAAGCCTAAACATGAGGGAGAAAAGATACTTCATATCTTGAATGTCCACTGACAATTTGGGTACTATCTTGACAGAGGAAGAGCTTTCAAAAATTCCAGTCATTTCATTTTTTGTGAAGGTAAGAAGGTACAGACTGTATCAAAGCCGACTATTTCCAAAAGATTGTCTCAAGTTATTACCTATTGTTATTTCTGTGATGTCCCCAATTCTGGGCCAGTAATCAAGGAACCTGAATCCTCACCACTGATGCTAGAGAGGGACGTTTACTTAGAATACAAATGGATACCTTAAGTATTTCCAGATACAGACCTCTCTGCATCAAGCACATTTCCCTTATGAGCCCACAGGGAAAACACTCAACCCAGGGTCTGGGCTCCTCTGTCTGTCTCCCTCCAGGCCCCCAGTAAGACTCCCCACTGGTAAAACTGTAGAGTTAAGTCCTCAGCTGAATGCCCAAGCCAAGCCTCCACCACTCTCTTTGTGAGACCAGTGCTTTGTGTCCTTGCTCCAAGTGGCTCACACACACACAAACACACACAAACCTGAGAAAGGTTGGTACAGGTTTACTAGCTATGCTCCCTTCTGCCCAGACTATAATGCAGTTATCACTGCCACCAGACACTACAAAGACAGCTGCCTAAGGATTTTACAAGGGTACCTAATTCTACTGAGTGAAGTTAATACTGATACCAATGGTAATGTTGACCAAACACTCAGACTTTCAGGAGTGGCCAGACTTATCACCAAATAAATATATGCAAATACTCTCAAAACTTTTTCTTAAAGGACCAGCCACAGTGAGAAATTTAAACATACTTAATAATAAATAGTAAAAAAAACCATGAAAATACTAAATGTCTGTTTGCAGTTAACAAAAACACTTGGTAGAGAAAACCACTTTATAAAGCAAAGCTTTCGGGTAGAACCCTTCTTCAATACTAATATTATGGTATTAGTATTGAAGAAGGGTTCTACCCGAAAGCTTTGCTTTATAAAGTGGTTTTCTCTACCAAGTGTTTTTGTTATATCAGTGTTTGCAGTTAACACCAGAGTTTCAGCCACACGAAATATTGAAATTAACATGGCTGGCAAGGTTCAAAGGACAAAACCACAACCATAACAGATACAGTCATGCAAAATCTGAAGGTAATGCTACTCAATGCTAGAAGTCTAAACCTCAAAATGCACTCTCTCGAGGCACTCCTAAAAATGGAGAACATTGATATCTGTGCAGTAACTGAGACCTGGTTCAAGGCTCCAGAGAGCATCCCTGCAATACCAGGCTACAACTCTTACCACACTTTTCGGCCACCAAACCAAGACCGAAACACTAAAGGTGGAGGAGTGTCCATATTTACCAAGGATATTCACACCTCCAGGCTAGTTGCCCGACACAATGCATCTGAAATTCTCCAGATGCAAGTAACACTAGGTAAGACTGCAATCCAAACTGTAGCTTGCTACAGATCCACCACCATGCCCCAAGATTTTCACTACACCTTTCTAAACATACTGGAAAATATCAAGACACAACCAAACACCCTAATACTGAGTGATTTCAACTACCCTGCCATTAACTGGGAAAACTACTCGGGTACCAACACCTTTTCCCAGCGGTTCTTGAAATTCATAAATTCCAATTACCTGGATCAACTAATCCATAGTCTCACCAGGGGCTCCAATATCCTAGACCTGGTCATTACCAAAATGGAAGATAGATGCTCCACACCAATGGTCACCCCCTCATTGGTCAGGTCTGACCATAAGTAAATCACCCTTGACATCCACATCCTACCCCATCCCCCATTAAGGAAACCTCCATAAAAAACTTCTCCGAAGCCAACTTCATGCTACTCAAGTCAGAAGTGACAAACTTCACGACACCCATGCAGACGGGAGCTGAAAGTTCGACTGCTGAATCCTACGCTAAGGCACTGTATGAGCACATCCACTCATGCATGAATTGTGCCATCCCAAATAGAACCAAGACGCTCTCCTCAAAAAAAAGGTTGCCAATCTGGTGGTCCCCTGCCATAAGAAAACTGTACAATAGAAGGAAGAAACTGTTGCAGAAAAGAGGAAAATCCCAAGATGTAAAAAACTCCCTTACCAGCCTCAGTAAGAAGCTGAGATCCCTCATAAAATCCTCCAAAGCTATGAAAATAAAATTGCCAAAGATTCCAAAGACACCCACAAGGGATTCTATAGTTATGTCAAGAATCTAAATGGCAATGCTCAGATCTGCTCTGAGCTACAGCAGAATGGCATTAAATATACTGATCCCAAGGATATTGCCAATATCCTGGCAGATCGATTCAGTGCCAACGTCACCCCCCTCTCACCCCCTAAAGGGCCCATCTCAGTACCAAAAGATTGCCAAATTCCGGTAATCACGGCCACACAGGTAAAAACCGCACTCTCCAAAGCTAAGAATATAGCATCCATGGGGCCAGATGACATCCCGAGCTGTGTACTACATGAACTACAAAATTAACTGGCACCTCACCTAAGTGTCATGTCTAATCATAGCCTCACCTCAGGCTTTGTGCTCACAGCTACAGTTATCCCACTCCACAAGGGGGGATCCAACTTGGATCCCGGGAACTAATGTCCCATCAGTCTGACGGGCCTGATCTACAAGGGCATGGAACACATTATCTTGGAACTTATAAACAAAGACATTGGCAACCTTCAAACACTGGACCCCACTCAGTTTGGGTTTTTGAAGGGCCGATCATGTCTCCTGAACCTGATTGACTTCTTCGAATCAGTCTCCACAGATGTGGATGAGGGTAACATGGTCCACACAGCCTATCTGGACCTCGCCAAAGCCTTTGTCACCATCCCCCACTCTGGAATCACAGATAAATTTATTAAGCTAGGTATAAATCCCTATGTCACTCGGGTTGCCAACTGGTTTACTGACAGAACCCAGACTGTAAAAGCAGCCGGCTCCAAATCCAGCTCCAGACAAGTGACAAGTGGAGCACCTCATGGTTCATTCCTGGGACCTCTGTTGTTTGACATCTATTCTTTGAAGGACAGGCCAACAGTAAGGGACTCTGGCTAACAAAGTTCGCAGATGACTGCAAACTGGGAGCCATTATTGAATCCTCAAATGATGTGGATATTCTACCGAAGAGCCTTACAGAAACAGATGCTTGGTGCCAGAGCCATGGGCTCAAGCTTAATGCAAAGAAATGTATAGTTATCCCCTTTGGGAAAAAAACATGTACCCATGAATTACCACATAGGTGGCAGTACACTAAATGCTGAAAGTGTGATGAGAGACTTAGGGACACATGTGGACAATGCTCTCACCTTTGATAACCACATCGCCATAACAGTCAGGAAATCCTTCTATGTGGCACACCTCATCACTAAGGGCTTTTCATCCAGAAAAAAGGAGGTCATTGTCCCACTGTACTCATCCTTCATTAGACCCATTATAGAGTACAACACCCTGTTTTGTATGTACCTCACAAGACATCTGCAACAGCTGGAAAGGCCGCAGAAATACCTCACTATAAGAATCACAGGCCTAAAGTAGATGCCCTATGCTGACCGTCTAAAAAAACTCCAGCTATACTCTGTGGCATATCATCTACTCAGAGGTGATCTCTGCTTAACATACAAGGCCATGTCAAACCATGAGCTGTTGGACATGCTCCACTTAAAGAAATCCCAATCTCTCAGAGCCACACACTCCAGGGATCTAAACCTTGTCATCACAATAAACAAAACATGCTGGAGGGATAGGTTCCTGACCCAGAGACTCCCCATACTCTGGAACAAACTGCCCATACATGTCAGGCAGAGCGCCTTCTTGGCCCTCTTCAAAAGGAACCTTGCCGATTGGATGGGAGATAGGAAATTCACCCCGGAGATCACATCAGTCGCTCTGCTAGACAGGGGTCCAGGGAAGTAAATATTGTGGGAAGAAATATCCGGGGAATTGTTATGGCTAGCCTTGTATAGGCCCTAGGGCCAATAGCCTAGTACCAACCTATGAACCTATGAAAGAGTCGCACAGTTGCAGAAAAACAATACTTAACTATTCTCACTGTATTTTCCAGACTGAGCTAAATAATTACTGTTTCTACCTACTTACTGAATAGAGCAAAGCAAGATGAAGTGGGTGAGTGGTCTTCCTCCTTTGCCAGGTTCCAAGAACAGACTGCCCTGAGACTTCAGTCTCCTCTAATATTAGAACATTATTTCTGTACAGAATGACATCACTTACATCTGGATATCTGACTTCTGTTTCCCATGCTATCATCAACACTAGATGCTGCCAGGAATTTAGCACCTACATGTCAATAATACACACACACAAGACCATTGCTCAGATCTGGTGCAGCTGCTGGAAATCATGAAACACATCCCTTCTTCCTACATGAAGTAATAAACAATGCTTCTTACAGACATAGCATCTCTGGCTTCATTCAGAACTGTGAGATGACATCTTTATTGTCTAATTTAATTTCAGCTATTTTTCAAAGTTTGCTGCAGCTGGATTGTATTTAACCTCTGCTCTTCCAGTATCCTCTGTCAAAGCATATACATTTAATTTAGTTACAGTAATGTATGTACATTTCTTCTCAGTCCAGCAGGGCACATTGTTGATACATTTTAACATAAGCAGCTTTACAGACACATTTTTCAACATAAGCATCTGTACAAATCAATTTGATATACAATGACATGTAATTGTTTTCAAAATTCCAGATTGCTGTGCTAGCATATGTTACACATCCACTGTCCTACTTCTCCTGGCATGGCTGGCAGTACCTCCTGTCATCACAATTTCCACTACAATAATTATTTTCCAGACGGTCAAGGCACACTCCTCCAGGGCCTTGGCTTCATCAATTACTTTTTGGAAAGGGTTGGACTCCAAAAGTATTCTAAAATCATCAACTTGGTCCTCTGTGCATACTTTTACAAAGCACTGTAAACTAGATTCCTTTTCTGGGTATAGGACAGACTTTGTTAGGACCATTTTCCAGGGGCTTCGGGGCCCTTCCCTTTCTACCTCACAACTGTTCTATGCTACTGGAATCTATTAATATAGCTTAGGCTACTGCAGCAGTGATTAATGTGAAGAAAATAGTATAGTTGCATAAATAAACTCACCACAGCAGTAGATGTGTGAATGATCAGTACTGCAGTAGCCATTCCCTCCCCCATCTTTATTGGTTTTTGGTGTATCTTTTATGCCAGGATGTGGGCATGTATTTTTCTTTTCTTAGCAGTGTCCTTTCAGGGCTTAGCCTCCCTCTTTTAGAGTTGGCATGAAAGCTCTGAATATTTTGGCATCCAAACAAGTTGCTTTACTCAGCTCAACTTGAGCTGACTGTTTGACCATGTGGATGGTGCCCTGAATCTTTGGAAGCTGGCCAGCTGTTATATCCTAGGAAGGCTATGACCCATATAGTTACTGCGGCAGTGGTTATTCAAACATCTACTGTTATGTACAACTGTACTTTACCCACATTTTATTTTGCATGTAGAAGTTCTGACTTTAACTGTTGGGCTCAGAGGAAGCATTCCATGTGGTTTTGCCAAGGATCTAGGAATTATGAGATATTGTGTGCCATCAATATTTCTACAATTCCTATATCTTTTGTGTGTAGTTTGCAGTACTACTATTGTAGTACTGCATACTACAATACCAAAATGGTGTGGCAGCATGAGCCAGTATTGCTTGGCCGACATTTCAGCTTCCCTGGACAGTTCAGCACAATTTTGGTATTTAACAGCATAGCAATGCATGTTGAACTTTACCACTTCCTTACCTATCCACATATTATGTCTCCTACAGGCTGTTGAGTGGAGGGGTATACCTGGTGTACAAGAGATTGTCATACCCTACCCTGATGGATCTCCTGCTTATCTACAAAACAGCACCAGAATTACCTGTTCTAAAGACATAAATCTTGCCTGTGATATAAATAGGACCTGCTAGAGAGACAGCTGAGACTACCCCTTCTGTGGAACATGCGAAGCAGAGTTTCTCCCTAACCCATTTCAAGTGTAACTTGGGCAACTGGATGACAAACAGGAAATTTATCCTTGGTTTGGTGCCTATGTTTCTAGTGGACACAGGCAATCAGTAAATGATTTCCAAGACCTCTGCATGTAAAATGTTTAATCTCCCAAGCCCCTGCCTTCACTTATCAAAAGTACTAGGGTTTACCTTTATAACAGTGAAACACAGTGGTACGATTGCTCATATGAGCGAATCGAAACCAAGAAAATGAAAACAGCGACAGTTTGAAATCTTAGAAAATCATCAAATCGAAAAGCAGATGCTGATTTTTTAACATAAATGTCGACAAAAAAATTAATGAAGTGTAAAGCATGGGGGCAAGCTGCCCTGCACCCCCCATGTGGTGGGGCTGCGCCCCTCACACACCCCCTATTTTAATATTCTAACTCCGAGATCGTACTACAGTGGGGAAAGGGACCATTTTCTGATCCCCACTATAGTGCAATCCACCCGAAATTGTCGAATCGAATGTGCAATGAGCAAATGTCACTGTGCATTCGCTCATTGCACATTCAAACCTTTTTCCGTTCGGCGTTTGCAAACTTTGCAAACTGCCTTTCAGACAATTGCTGCTCGCCCTTGTGCAGTACATGTGCATGAAGGTAAACCGGGTACTAGAACTTGCCAGTGATTTGGTATGCATGGCTAGGCTTAAAAAGGCAGTAGTAGTTGTTAGCCAAGTGTACATCTATGAACCTATGAACTTCAGATTTATATGTCCATTTCAGCCTATCTCTGAATACCAGTATTATGACCACTTAGGACTGGCTACTGCTGCTATGGAATATTTTTGAATATCTGCTTATGGTTACTGTATTTGCATGCAGTGGGTGCAAACATTTTACATATCTGAATGAACTGTTTTTCTGAGTTAAATTCATCACCATACTTTATATTTCTAAACTGTAACTACACAAAAATATTGTGCATGAAGGAAGTGTTGTTTTGTTAGATATTTTAGTTATTTGCTTGTAGCAATTGTTGGAATTTAGCAGCACTCATTATGGTTAGATTAAATGGCTGGCCCATTTGGAGGGAAAGCTGTGACTGAGCCTTTTTACAGTACTAACATTTTAGTAATATTATCAATTATAAAACAGACTTCAAGGAATAATAAATTTGTCTTAAATGTTGGTTGTTGCTTTTATTGTTCTTTGTTAATGTGTTGAAATATTTAGATTCTTTTCATTCTGCTTATGATATTTTTGTTAAGTTTCTTTTTATTAAAATTTTCAACTTGTACCAAAAAAGCAAAACTGACCTATCAGGTAGCCAAACCATTAAAAAAAACTTATATTGTTTAATTTGCTTTTTGTTATTCCCATTAGCAAATTTGCAGAATACTTAAAATAACACATTCCTCAGGTATGATAATTGGATATAACATAAAAATCCACGTCTGAGTTAAGGTAGGTGCTAAACTTCTCCAGGATGCTTTCTTTTCTTATTGCTTTGGACATTCTAATAAGTGGTCTATGGACTGTATCCACCATGCTTTCAGTGTCTGCTTCAGAACACAATATGAAACCTTTCATAGATTCATAGATTAGTACTAGGCTAATTGCCTCTGTGGGCCAATTATCCCATGTGAGAATCAAGCCCTGCATTTTATGTTTTGTAAGGTAAAAACCTTAACCATCATGCCAGCCTCTCTCCCCAACTTCATATGCAAAATCCTGTACCACCACATTCTGTGGTGATAAAATCCTAGACTTGGCCCCTAACAGTGTGGGACAACTTTGCCCCTCACCAGATATAACTTTCTCCCTGGACAAATTGTTCCACAAGTCATTTTCATTCACCATAAGGCTGAAGCCAGAAGCATATTCAAGTATCTTGGTATTCAGAGATTATGCTGAGGCTAATCTGCTATAACTCAGTGATGACCTGGCTAAATTCAAAATTCCCTTACAGCTTGATGACCCCACTTCATATGCAAAGTCTTGTACCACCAAATTCTCTGCACATGTGCACATTTAAATAACTGCATAGATATGTATGCGCACCCTGCTTTGATGTAAATGCATCGTCAAATTTAAAAATAAATCCCTCTGCTGGAACACAGTTTTAAACAGGTTGTGTAATAAAACAGAAACTCATTGCACACAAAAATAAGTTTAACTGTCAAGATGCAAAAATGCTCTTGCTAAGCTTTACAGGAAACTTTAGACCCTGACCAAATCAACCAAAGCCATAAACAGCTATTCATGTGAAAGATAACCACAAAGCCTTCCTTAATTGTATTAGGAACCTCAGAAACAATGTGTAGCACTGTGAAGAGCTAATAATAAGTGATAGCACATATTCGGACCCATAGGCCATAGCCAATCTACTAGTGGACAAATTTAGTTCTAATATTACCCCCATATTCCCAGATCACATACACATACCTATATCCAACCCCTCAACATCATTCTTTTATGCCTGAAATGGTCAGAGTTTACTTTAAGTCCAGCTATCCAAGTCCCTGTATTCTTTCCAGAATCAAAGAACAAGGGAGAGAGAACTTTACATACTCTGGATATCCACAGAAGTCTCAGATACTGTCTTGACAGAACTAAAACTGTCAGGAATTCTGATCATTTGCTTATTGTCTGTGAGGGTAAGAACAAAGGACAGGCATTTTCAAAGCAAATAATTTCCAAGTGGTTGTCTTATGATTTTTTTCTTCCCACTGTAACAGATCACTTCCAGGCAGGGTCAGAGCCCTTTCTTGGGATGAGTCTAGAAGTACTCTAGTGGCAGCAACTTGGTTCCCTGTCTTTACTTTCACACACACACACACACACACACACACACACACACACACACACACACACACACACACAAAAAACAAACAAAAATTGCATGTATTGTTAGGACCATACTCCAATGGCTCCCCTTGTCATTTTAAGCTCTGGTATTCTGCCCATACAATCTTTGGTTATGGCAACAGTAATCTAATGATGAGCATAATACAGTTGTGTAAGTAAACTTACCATAACAGTAGCTGTTCAGATAGATCACTGTCGCAGTACCTGCTCACTCCCATCACTCCGTCATGAGATAATTTTTGCTAGGATGTGGATTGTTTTTAATTTTTTCATGACTCTAGCCTCCCTTTTGTGTATGGCAAGAGAGCTCCATAGGATTTAACACCACAAACCACTGATATATGCAACTCTCCTGTACCCCATCAATGGGTAGGGTATTGGAAGAGGCCCGAAAGCTTTGAATACCGGCCACCTGTCTTATCCTTGACAGGATATAACCCATTCAGTTTAGGCTACTGTAAAAGTGACCTGTTTGAACATTTACTGTTATGGTAAGTTTACTTCCACAACTGTACTTTGTATTGACTGACTAAAAAGTACTGCTGGTATTCCTTAGGCATGAAAATAAATGAACCAATGTACCATGTACCAACCTGGACTAGGACCCCACATATCGCCTGCCCGTCCATCTCTCCTCATTCAACCAATGAGATCCTTTATGTTAGGTACTCTAGGTATTGTTTGTGTAAATATAATTTCTTAAACCCAAGGTAATATGTTATCTTAACTACTGCTTTTAATTGAAAAGTATGCCTTAGGCCTCATGGATGTATGTATGTACTATGTCTACAATCAGCTTGTATGTAACCTCAATTTATTGGATTATCTATTTTGTAATGCCTATAATTTAAGTGCTATGTTCCTAATATTTGTAATTTGTAATTTCTATATGTAATTTGGAGCTTTTCACCCCGGGACTCCGCTGAAAATGGATAAGTATCCAGTCGGACCATCCCAGTTAACAAATGTAAATTAAATAAAATAAATAAAAATAAAATAAAATAAAATTAGTCTCTTAGGGTAATCTCCCGTAGTAGAAGTATGTACTTTGATGATGTCTTACGTACCTTAGCTACTGTCTTGTGCTGCAATATGAGGGAATGTTTATATTTTGATGTGTTAAAAGCTGACTGGAAAGAAGATCATAAATGGAATAAGACCTTATATTTTGATTTCCTTTTAAAATGATCATTCCTCAAAGAGCTGCTGTTGTGGTATGTATCTTACCTACAGCCATAATTTATTTGATAGCCAATTCTAGGGTATCCATTACACAGGGACATATGAAAAAATATGCGTGTGTGTG